>NC_012877.2:42980439-43210150 GCF_000003195.3 Sorghum bicolor
GGGCACCCCCTCCTGTTTCCCTCAAAATACTTATTCTACCATGTACTCTTTCCTGTAATACAGTGCACTCTACGAATTTTAAGACAAATTAAAATAGAACATAAAAGACACATAGACCCTCATTTTATTTCCTAATCAGGCACTATCATCAATGTGATTAATGGTGATTGGTTGATGAATGGAAAGTATTTAAAGCAAAATTGGTTTTGCCCTTCAAAATGCATTATATTTGAAGACAAATTTTGAATGCTAGAATGCACTGTATTATAGGACAGAGGGAGTAGTCAACTTACATTTTATTTTAGACCAAGGACTTCCACAATGGAAATTCAGCAGCACACAAATTATAATGCATTCACTTCAGAACGTGTATACGTACTGTTAAAAGGAATATTACTTTAAGAGATAAAAGAAAAAATCTGTATTACCCAAGTGATATTTGATTATCTCATCTGAACCCAGCACATGCATACTCCCTCCATACTCAAAAATAAAGTTGGTTTGGACAGCGACACGGTCTCCAAAGTATAACTTTTGACTTCTTGTTTTTATGAAAATATTTATCGAAAAGTGGTATATGTATATTTTTATGAATGTATTTTCCAAGAAAAATCTATTCATATGGTTTTCACATTTCCAAACTCAACAACTTAAATCATGATTTATATTCCCATTCCCAATGTTTAACCCAAGCCTTGTCCAAAACGACTTTGTTTTTAGTACGGAGGGAGTATACATGTTTACATGCAGTAGTGTCACATTACTCACTAGCTACAATCACAAGGATAACCAAATGTTAATAAACTCGAATGGTGTATTCCTACTACTTATGAGAAAAAGGCTTGATACTACAATTTCAATAATTACTCTGAGGGCACATAGTTTGGTTTCCACTTTGCAGGGTCAATATAAATAAAATATTCTTGCAATATGCAGGGTACAATTCATATGACTAGCTTTCTGATTTTGCATAAATGATTACTTATTTTGTTGTTCCAGGGATGACATGAAATGCAAAATATAGTTAACAGTGCAGTTTCTGTAATTGCATTTTCATGTGGAAGGTATGATACTGTTAGAGGTAACACAGACTTTGATTAGCCTTGAGGCAACTAACCGCAGGCCGTCTCCTTGATTATATATAGAGATAGACATTGCATTGATTACAAACAGCTCACTAGAGCATAGCTAATCAGATAGGTGCCTTGGCAGCCGTACACACCTCTTGGGCTGCCCAAGGTCTTTAATGACTGTAATTAACTAGCATAGTTATCTAGGAAATGCTTAGGAAGCAGGGCTTATTAACTACATTTCTCCCCCTAAGACCTGCTTCAACTAATCTTGATCTCCTTGATCCCAATCCTGCTCCTCATCTCTTCCAGCTTGGTTTTGCCCAGGGCTTTAGTCAGTATATTAGCGAGCTGATCTGCAGTGGGAATGAACTCTGTCTTGATGCTACCTTCTTCCACACAATCTCTGATGAAATGATGCTTGATTCTAAGATGCTTGCTCCTGTCATGGAAAACAGGATTCTTTGCCAAAGCCAGAGCAGACTTATTGTCTACTCTGAGTTCCACCACTTCAACTTTTCTTCCCAACAAATCTGCAAACAGTCTTGACAACCACAAGGCTTGGGTTGCAGCTGTTGTCATTGCCACATATTCAGCCTCATAGCTAGACCGAGCAACAACTCTCTGTTTGACAGACTGCCAGCTGACCAGGCTGGTTCCAAGGAAGAACAAACATCCAGTTGTGCTTTTGCTTGAATCAACATCTCCAGCCAAATCTGAATCACTGTAACCCACAAACCTTGCTTTGCCTGTTGTTCTGGTGTAGCAGAGCCCATGATCTAGAGTACCAGCCAGGTATCTCAAGATCCTCTTCACAGCCTGAAGATGTTCAGTTGTTGGCTTCTCCAGAAATCTGCTAACATACCCTACAGCAAAAGCCAAATCTGGTCTTGTGTGCACTAGGTATCTCAAACTGCCAACCAGTCTTCTGTACTGAGTTGGATTTACTTCCTTTGTTGTGCTTTCCTTGCTCAATTTCAGCCTTTCTTCCATGGGTGTGGTGGCTGGATTACAACCTGCCATACCACCAAGCTCAAGTATCTTCTTACCATAATGGGTTTGCTTCAGAGTGATGCTCCCCTCTGATTGTCTCACCTCAACTCCCAGATAGAAAGACAGAAGACCCAAGTCACTCATTTCAAAGGTTTGCTTCATCTTTGCCTTGAAAGCTCCAATCTTCTACTGATTGACTCCTGTGATGATCAAATCAACATAGACTCCAATTACCAGTAGGGAGTCACCTGATCCCTTCCTATACATAGCAGCTTCATACACATTCTGCTCAAAACCCATCTGCTTGAGAGTCAAGTCAAGCTTGGCATTCCATGCCCGAGGAGCCTGTCTTAGGCCATACAGAGCCTTGTGCAGCATGTACACTTTCTTCTCCTCTCCTGATACTACAAAACCTGGAGGCTGTGTAACATAAACCTCCTCCTGGAGTTCTCCATTCAAAAATGCAGACTTCACATCCATGTGATGTACTGCCCATCCCTCTTGTGCTGCTAGGGCAAGCAAAACATGCACTGATTCCATCCTTGCAACCGGTGCAAAAGCATCTTCATAATCAACTCCTTCCTGCTGCACAAAACCACGGGCCACAAGTCTTGCCTTGTGCCTAATTACAGCTCCATGTTCATCCTTCTTCAGCTTAAACACCCATTTCAATGAAATTGGACGGTGACCAGGACGGGGAGAAACAAGTTCCCAAGTCCCAGCTCCTCCTTCATCGCTGCTTGCCAATCTGGATCATCTTTGGCTTCTTCGTAGCTTGTAGGCTCACCAGAATGGGTGAGATTCAGTTCTGCAAACAGCCGCTGCGCCGGAGGAGGGGTTGGCTGATCACCAATAATGTCATGAATCTTCCGATAGCGGAGTTCTTCATCGTCGTGGTAGGCATCCACCCTTTCATCATCATCCTCCAGGGGAGTCACATGCTCAACCTGAGGACTTGCTAGAGCTGGTGTAGGTGTTCTAGGCGACGCAGGCGCCTCTGCCTGGCTCCTCTGCTTCCGCTGCAGGCTCTCCTGCATTTACCGGAGAGAAACCAGGCGATGCAGGATGCGGCGGAGGAAATAGTGAAGGCAACACTGATTTTCCTGCTTCAGGGAGTTCCTCCGCCCATGGGAATTCAACAGTAAACTCACTGCTCGCTGCTTCTGGTGTGCCTGCTGCCGGTGATGCCCAGTCCCAGCCGCGGCCTTCGTCAAACACCACATCGCGGCTGACACGCACGCGCTGGGGCACTGGATCATAGATACGGTATGCCTTGGCCCCTTCCGCATAGCCGATAAACACGCCAGCCTCACCACGGTCATCGAGCTTGCGAAGCTGAGTAAACCGCCGGGTATAAGCCACACAGCCAAAGACCTTGAGGTGGCCGACTGTTGGTGCCCGGCCGTGCCACGCCTCATAAGGGGTGGCATTCTTCAGCGCCTTCGTCGGGGATCGATTCAAAATGTGCACAGCCGTCATCACAGCCTCCCCCAAAACCGAGAGGGCATCTGGCGTTGTTTGAGCAAAGCTCGTGCCATGGCCACCACTGTTTGGTTCCTGCGCTCAACAACACTGTTCTGTTGCGGTGAATAAGGGGCACTGAAATGCCGTTTAATACCTTCATCAGCGCAGTATGCAGCAAACTCCACGACGGTGAATTCGTCGCCATTGTCGGTGCGCAGGACCTTCAACTTGCGCCCGCTTTCCACCTCGGCTGCCACCTTGACCTTCTTAATTGCTTCTGCTGCTGCGTCCTTAGATGGCAGCAACACAGCCCACATAAAGCGGGTGGCGTCATCGACGAGCAGCAATATATAGCGGTTGCCCACCGGTGTCGCTGGCGTGACCGGACCGCACAGGTCACCGTGCACCAGCTCAAGCTGCTGCAGCCGGAAAAGAACGCCGCCTCTGCTTGGTGGTAACGCAGGTGTCACACACCTGCTCAACATGGTCGACCACCGGCATCCCGCGCGCCATCTCCTCCTTGCTGAGTCACCGGAGTGCGTCGAAATGCAGATGGCCGAAACGCTCGTGCCAGTGCCACGCCTCTTCATCCTTGCGTGCCGCGAGACAGAGAGCTTGTGCAGCCTCAAGATGCAGAATATACAACCTATTCTTCCCTCTGTGTACCTTGGCGAGCAGACGGCGGCTCTTGTCCCAAATGTGAAGCACGCCATCGTCAATCACAACCTTGGACCCTCCTTCATCAAGTTGTCCCAGACTTAGGATAGAGTTCTTCAGCGCCGGAATGAAGTAGACGCCATGAAGAACCCTCTGCTCACCGGTCTTGGTTTGGAAAACAATAGACCCGACGCCCTTGATTTCTACCTTCGACGTGTCCCCAAACAGGACCGTTCCTCGAACGCCAGTGTTCAGATCAGCAAAGAACTCTTGGCGCCCGGTCATGTGATGCGTCGCGCCGGAGTCCAGGTACCAGCCGCTGTCCACCTCTTCTTCGTCCACGCCGATATAGGCGCGAGCACGTGGCTCGGAGAGCTCGACGTGCTGCGCCATGTAGCTGTGTGCCGGAAACAGAGTGCCATCTTCATCGCACTCGGCGTACTGGGCGCACGCCTCATGCCTTCCTTGGTTCCCGCCACGCTGCCCACCCTGATTTCTGCCGCCACGACCTCCACCACGGTTGCCACCGCCGCGGCCAGCACGGTTTCCACCTCCACCGCCGCGCTCTGCATCTTCACGGCGCGGCTGGGGGCACTCACGTGCCCAGTGGCCCTCCTGGTTGCAGTTGAGGCAGGTGTTGGTGCCGACGTGGCCAGCAACATTGCCATCTCTCATCCACCACCACGTCCACCGCCTCTGCCTCGTCCTCGTCCACCACCGCGGCTACGTCCACCGCCACCGCGCTGGTTCCTGAAACCAGAACCACCGGCATCATCTCCCTTCTTCTCCTTCCTCTAGCGCGCTCTCCACTGCTCCTCGGTGTACAGCAGCTTGCCGTTGATGGCCACCGGCTCGGTCCACGCTTGTTCCTCGCGATTATCCACCGCCTTGAGCCTTCCAGTCACCTCCTCAAGAGTGAGTGCCTCAAAGTCGAGGAACTGCTCAATGGCGACAACAATCTGCGCGTACTTGGCTGGCACCGTGCGCAGAAACTTCTCCACCACACGCTCCTTAGTGATGTCCTTGTCACCATGAATGACAAGCTGCTGGTGCAGAGTTGACAGACGCAAGGCAAAATCCTCCACTTGCTCGCCGGGGTTGACGCCGATGTTCTCCCAATCGCGGCGTAGGCGCTGCAGCGTTGCTCGATGGACCCGGTCCACGCCGATGCAAGTCGCAGCGATGGCGTCCCACGCCTCCTTCGCCGTAGCCTTGTCGAGGAGTGGGATGCCCATCTCCTTGGGCACAGCCACGACAATCACCTCCAGTGCGCGCCTGTCATCGCGAAACTGGACAGGACCGCCCTCGATGGCGTCCCAGAGGTCGCGTGCCTGCATCCTCAGCTTCATGGTCTGACTCCACTCGTAGTAGTTCGACTTGTCCAGCATCGGCCACGACGTGCTGCTACCGGAGTCGCGGTACACCACTCTGCCTTGCGGTGATTCATAGCGACCGCCGCTGCAGTGGTGACTGCGAGCGCCTCCTGTCTCGCGACGGAGTCCGCAGCCCCCGATTCCTGCTCTCTGCCTCCTCTTCCTCCTCCTCTTCATCCTCTTGTTCTCCCTTCTCAGCAGCAATTTCGGCCCGCAGCTCCTGCGCCGTCCTTGCTGCCGCCTCTGCAGCAGCCGCCGCCTGCTTTGCTGCCTGGACTGCCAGCGCCGCTGCTTCCTCAGCAGCCTTAAAGCGCGCGGCACGGCCAGAGGAGTCACCCAGCTCTCCATCGCCGGTTCCCTTGGCCTTGAGCCTGGCAGCGCGCTCAGCAGAGGTCGACATGGGGTGGAGAAGGTGAGGAGTTGGCCTCGTGGCTCTCTGGTGTCTAACCTAGCTCTGGTACCAAATGTTAGAGGTAACACAGACTTTGATTAGCCTTGAGGCAACTAACCCCAGGCCGTCTCCTTGATTATATATAGAGATAGACATTGCATTGATTACAAACAGCTCACTAGAGCATAGCTAATCAGATAGGTGCCTTGGCAGCCGTACACACCTCTTGGGCTGCCCAAGGTCTTTAATGACTGTAATTAACTAGCATAGTTATCTAGGAAATGCTTAGGAAGCAGGGCTTATTAACTACAGATACAAGATGGTGTAAACCACGTGCACGTGACCTATATCACAAGAGGAGCATTTGCCCGTTACTCCAGAAGATTGTAAGGTGTGCTATGCCACTTAGACTTGTGTAGTCATATTAATTACTGCCCATTGCCATACGCATCTCACGAGTGAGTAGAAGCATCTCCCACGTGCCAGACAGCACATGTGGCATAACCCCAGCGCAACAGGACGCCACAACGAATCAAAAAACATGGATCTTATAAGCTACCAATGTTCCACTTCAGCCCCATAGCCAGAAGCATATATGACGTTCTACATGGTATGTTCCCAATCACATGATGTAATTATGAATTGCAAATGTAGCGTGGTAGTGAGAAAACAAGTATCTGTTTGACTAAGCCAACAAAATATCTGGCTTAATGATCTACAATGAGTTGCAAAAAGAAAGAAAAGACAAAATGCAAACGAGTCCCCAACCACTTATGGTGTTGCATAAAAACTTCATCGCTGTTACCACTCAGGTAAGGGTACAACAATAACACTAGCAAGAGAAAACAGGGAATCAACAAGCACAGTGAGTAAACCCTCTTAATACAGTCAGGGCGTAAACTGGTACATGTGACTAAACATTCATATCATTGAAGGCAAGTTCAATGAATTAAATGGGCTCCATTTGATTGAGTATGTATATAATAAAAGGATAAAGGTACAGTAATGATATGTACTCCATTTAGCCACAAATAAGTGATATCTTACACACCGATACCATTGACCCATCTTTTTTTATTATAATATAGTTGTAAAATATAATAAAAGTGAACTATTATGATACTACATTAGTATATGAATCTGCTTGTATAGTTTTCAAACACTAAAACTCAACACATCTCTACTATAATTCACCTAACAAAATTATGCTTGGTCCACCCAAAAAAACACTCCCGCTGAGGGCTTCAACCGTTGTGTACCCAGAAAAACGTACACAGAATTTTGTCTCCATTAAAATCAATGGCTAATAAAACATCCAGATCAGATCCGACGGCTAACGCAGAAAGTTTGATGCCAGGCTTCAAACGCACCCGCATCCCGTACACACACCCTGCGCCCACACACGCGAAACATCTCCACGCCCCAAAGTTCAATTCCCAGCCCCACTCCCCTCATGCCCTTTTTCTATTTTTTTTTCCTCCGAGAGCCTAGGCGCGGCGGCGCGGGCAGCCGCCAGGCCCCGGGGAGGCGATGTCATCGTCTTCGGCCGCAACAGAGCACTGCGGACTTAGGGCCAGGGCAGGCGGTGGCAGTATGGAGCAGTGGCGGTGGCTCCACACCCTGCGGCTGTCAGCATCAACGAGTGGGTGAATCTAGCGTCGGCGGATCTTGGCTTCGTGGATCTCGGGGAGCATGGGGCGGCAGCAGCACTTGGCCGCAGTTCTCGGCTCACGTGGGGCTGCTGCGTTGCTCGGCCGTGGGGCTCAGGGTGCGTGGGGCAGCGGCGCCGGCGGCGGCCGGAGCGTACGGCCTTAGGCACCACTGCCCTGTCCGTCAGGGCCGCAAGTCCAAACGCATCCACAACGAGCGCCCCTCTGAGATCCATGGCCGCGCCAGCGAGCTTCGCGTGGCCGTGCGACACTACATGAAATTTTGGGTACTCAAGTGGAGTACGGTGCTGCTTCAGCTGGACAGCAAACGAGGGAAGAGGAGGACACTGCTATAGCAGTTGAGGAGGAGATCTGGGACACTACAGCGGACAAGAGATGCCGCGACAGCGCTTGAGGAGCAAATGATTTCTGTGATTTCTTCTAGATTATTACCTTGTTTATTTATTTGTCTCTTCTAATGATCACTGCTTTCAACAAACATGCAGGACGATGAGCCCCTCTCGGGAGCTAATTATTTTGGCTAGGGAGCAGGTGAATGTGGCTCACGATGGCTGAGGTGAATGTGGCTTCAACGTTGGCGGTGGGATTTGGAGAGGTTTCTCACATCCACGATGCCTATGGTGCATGTGCAGTACTTGTCCAAGGTAATTCTCGGGCTTGCTCTTTCCTGATCCGGTAGACTGCTTCTGTGGTCTTACTTCTTGGAGGTATATGTTGCAATTGATGGGAAGGAGATCTAATAGATATAATTGTTCTATGTATAGCATTTGTACTGCATCTGCAGATACAAGCCGACGACATTACAGATTGAATCCTGACCTGAATTTAGACCGAAGCAGATCCTTCAGCTCTGGTTCACAGTTAGTATATTTGTTGAGTTAACCTCTGTATTGCCATGCCTAATAATTTGGTAAGACAAGCTAAAATTGTTGGGTCTATCATAACAATAATTAAATTATTTGTTCAACAGATGATTCACATTTTGCCAAAATTGATGTAAACTGAGTTCACTATTAGGACTTGAGTTCACTATTAGGACTTGGCAAAACAAATTATATATTTCCTTTAATTTTGTGTTGTATATATATAACTATTTTTCTTTCTAATGGGTGGCCTGTGTTTATTTTTTGCAAACACCAGTAGCGGATATGCTATTTTAAATCAGGTGTAGATGTATGGTAAATCGTAAATGTAAATTGCATTGAACTACAATTATTTTCACTATAGTGAAGCATATATTGATGTGACCCTAAATGTCTGCGTGTTTCCAGCGGGTCTATTGCAATGATCTTTGAGCAGCATCTACCATTATGTAATAACCCTTCCTACCATGTGAGGCTCTTTTCCTTGTAATTCCACTTCTCAGTTTACAGTTGGCAAGAGATCAAGCATTCGGCTTGACCGACCCCCTAGGTATACATCTATTTAGGCAATTATGCTGTACGACCACTGCCGCTGCCGTACACAACCGCAAAGCTGCCAGATCGGACGAGCTCGCTAAACCGCCATCGTTGTGCCGCTGCCGGACGCAAAGCAACTCTTGGTGCTGCCGTGACATGACGCTATGCACAACTATCAACTACACTAGAATGGAATTCTTAGCAGACATTTTGAAGAATCATGCAAATAAATGTTTTGACAGCTTCCTACAAGATCTTCAAGTCATAATTAAGGACTTAGTCAGAATGTAACTTAGATGGTTAATACGAGAAATAACTTTACTACGTATTCTTATGTAAAAGTGTTTTCAGATTATATACATGCTTGAATACAATTCTATAAAATTTAAATTATATGGAATAAAAACATTGGTTGTTTTCATTTATATCTCTAAGATAAAACCGTAGCGTTAGCACGGGCATTATACTAGTAAATGTAAGTTGTTATCAAAGAATAGAATGACTGAATTCAAACAACCCAAAAACATCCCTCAAGCATTTGTAACTGAAGGAGTAACATGTAATCATAAACAAATGAAGCAACTCAACACTGAATACAGAATGCTGAGTAGTAATTAATAGCAATCAGTTTAGCTGCTTGTAACGGTAGAAACTACAAACTTACCTTCCGAAACATGACTTAGAAAAAAAAAACAGGTTGGATGATAGTTTTTCTTAACTTTTATGATAAAATCATTATTGTATTACAGAAATGTAATTCTGAAAATAGTATTAATTATTGAATGACCAATTGTGTATCTATACAGACTTATTCACATAAAGAAGGGTAATCAGCCCATATGTTTGTACTTCAATGCAGAATGTGTACTCTTACATTTGTGAAGTTCAATACCAACCCTTACCAAGTACTTCCACAATGCCACCATCTGGTTTCACAATGCTATACAGCATTGGAAGAGATGAACAAAACTGGAAATCCACTGACAAAGATAAGACTGAATTTTTCATCCAAAACAAACATTATAATCCAATGACCGCAATTAATACATTTGAAATGCCTATTTACATAATACAACGCACTGCTAGACTTACTGCCCAAAACAGCAACAGAAGAGGTGATTTCTGAAAGCATTCGATAGCCAACAGCCAAAAAGGATATGCATCAATCAGAACTAATCAGATTCCGACATGTCATCAGTAACCAGCCCAATATTGCATCCAGTAGACCGAGCAAACATGCCAGGCATTACAAAAATTATATCATCAATTCGCACTACAGCACACAAAGACCAGTTTTTCACGCGCACTCAAACCTCAATCGCGTGTTAAAACCGTGGAGATCTGCTAAATAAATGCTTAACCCATCATTTCCACAACCTCCCCTTGGCCACAAATACGAGTTTCAAACGAAATACCTCGAGATCGAAATTTAGATACACATCCGAATAGGAAAGTAGCAAGATTTGGCACGAATCCGACGGTAGCGCACCTGTTGACAACGTCCTCGATGGACTGGAAGGGCGTCTTGACGTCTGGGTTGCAGACCCGCATGGCGTCCTGCAGCGCCATCTCCATCTCGGGGCTTCGTACCCGCGCCACCTGTGCCTGTGCCTGCGCCGCCGCCGCCTGCTGCTGCTGCTGGGGCGACGCCTGCTGCGCGGCCTGCAACGGTGACTGAGATGGACCCTGGGAGTGGGACGGCTGGGGCTGGGGCTGGGGCTGGGGCTGCTGAGGCTGTTGGAAGCGAACCGGGCCTAGGGGGCGGAGGTGAGCGTCGATGTTGGAGGGGAAGCGGGACATGGCCTGCTGCGACAGCTGCTGCGGGTGGGACTGCGCCTGCTGCATTAGGAAGAGTTGGCGCTGGAGCTGCTGGTGCTGCGCGGCCGCGGCCGCCGCGGATGCAGCAGTGGAGGTGGACGGTGGAGGGGCGGGATTCGCTGCGTCGTCCATGCGGTGGTGAATTTGGAGAGGACGCGAGTCGGGACTCGGGAGTAGCACGGGGATTGAGTGAGATTTGGGCGAGGAAACCGGGTGCGTCGATCCCACCCGGGTCCGAAAGCATTTCGATTTAGGCCGTGTTTAGCCGTGTTTAGTTCACGCCAAAAACTAAAAAATTTTGAAGATTTTTATCACATCATCTTACGGCACATAAATAAGCATTAAACATATACTTCCTCCGTATCTAAATAGCTGACGTTTAGGACATGATTATGGTATCAAGGAGTAATTAATCAGGGGTTAGTTTTTCTTCTTTAACCCTAATAAATATGATTACAGCTGCTGTCTGTACAAGAAAGTTGAGTAGTTCTATTGGTTAGTAGGTGGTTGTTCCAATGGCACGTCTTCAGTTCGAATTCTCCTCAGGCCCACTTTTTTCATTTTGCATGGTCAGGCTTGCCGAAGGCAGTTTTGCATCTTTAGCGCCGGCGAAAACGCTTGCCGATGGCAGTTTTGTATCTTTAGCGCTGGCATTTTCGCTTCACACGATTTTGCATATTTAGTTTTGCAGTAGTTCTATTTTCTTTGGTGCCTGCGCGCTCGTCTGAAATAAGAAGAACGACGCTAGAGCTGTCTGTACTCCATGCCACTGGCTTTTTTATGTGTCAGCTTGCTTTCTCTCTTCTCCACGCCATTTGCTCCCTAGCTTGCTTGCTTGCTGAAATGCCTGCCGCGACGTCCTGCAACGAGCGTGCAGGCGAGTGAGCGGCGAGAGCATGGCGAGCTGGGAGCATGCGACGAGTGCGCGGCAAGCGGCGAGAGCGCGACGAGGCGCACGGCGAGCGGTGGGCGCGACAGCAGGCGAGCGAGACATCCGTGGTGCGCAGGAGCTATGGCGGCCGAGCCTGCAGATGAATGCAGATAGCGGCGAGCGAGCTTGCACACGGTGGCGCGCGCGGAGGCTGATGAATGCGGGCGCGAGCCGAGGAGAGCACGCGCGCCTTGAATGCGCGGCAGCAGAAGAGTCAGGCGCGGCAACGGATGGAATTGCCAGGGGCAGTCGCGGTATATAGGTTCCTCCGCTCTCCAGAACGACAGCTTTTGGAAAAACAGCAACCTTGCCCAGAACGTCAGCTATTTAGATATAGAGGGAGTATAAGAACAAAAACTAATTACACAGTTTATCTGTAAATGACAAAATGAATCTTTTGAACCTAGTTACTGTATGGGACAATGTTTATATAAAATAAAAACGAAAGTGTTATAATACTCGAATCCAAAAAATTTTGAGAACTAAACAAGGCCTTAGGCCTATTTAGGAGATGTTTGGGACTGCTCTACTAACTCTGCTCTGCAAACTTCACCGTGGAACAGCTCCACAAAAAATTAAAGTTTGTGGAGTACCTCTTTAGATGCTCTCACAACTCCATTCTTTTTCCTCGAATTTAGTGTGTGGAGCAAAAACTGTTTGGCTAAAAAATATGAAGTGGAGCTAAAAAATATGGAATGGAGCAGTCCCAAACACTCTTAAGTTTTAAAAATTTTCCAAAATTTTTAAAGATTTTTCGTCACATTAAATCTTTGAATATGTATATATATATGGAGCATTAAATATAAATAAAAAATAACTAATTAGTACATTGTTTGCATGTAATTTGCGAGACGAATCTTTTAAGTCTAATTGGTCTATAATTAGACAATAATTATCAAATGCAAACGAAAATGCTACTGTAACCGAACTTAAATTTTTTCACTAACTAATTAAGGCCCAAGTTAGGTACCAAAGAGACTATCATTCTTGGTGATTCTACTATAAATAAAGTAATCCATATAATTCTTGGTGATTCTACTATAAATAAAGTAATCCATATAAACTAGAAAATATTAAAATATTATTGACACAATGTAACATATCATTACTTATGGTTTTCAGGAAACGTTTTGCTTCCATCATACCCATCGATTAGAATCTACACGGTTCTTATCATGTCAACTTCTATTCATGAGTCCAGCTCGGGTCCATGGTCCACATTGAAGGACACTAACCAAGGTGGCATGGACTTCAAGATATAAAGACTGATCTAGTCGAATATTAGGAAGGTAGAATCTGTGGCAGATCTGGAACTCCTCAATATCCAACTAGGACTAGAATCACACCTCAGTCTTCTGTTTCTATATAAAGAGAGGCTAGCGGCATCCCTTATACACACAATCATAATCATCAATCCAACGCAAAGGCTAACATTGATTGGACATAAAGGCTTTTACTCGATTATGAGTGCCTAAACTAGTATAAATCATTTGTCATGTGTTGCCATCGCGATTTGTGGTTCGTTAGTCCCTCGAACAATCATCACTGTGATGAGTTGTCGGTCAACAAAAACCGATAGCTAGTGTGCTAGGTAGGGGCTTTCGATGAATTCATGATCGAGAGCTCGATGGATTTCAACAACATGATCTTCTCGTTGGGTTCATGTTGGATATTTTAAACGCAAACAGAAAAATCCGCAAGCGTACGGATACCGATGTAGCTTTCACCCGGGAGTATTCCAGAGTATTGATTTTCCACAGGGAACGTGAGTGTACTAATTAAGATTCAAGATCGCCCAAGGATAACTATATAATTATGTTTTGTGGGAAGAGAGGAAGTTTCCTGAGAGTTCTCTAGTTGATCTAAGAATCAAGAATTACTTCAAAGATTATTTATTTCGGGACATCAGAACACTAACCACAGAAAGAGATGAGAAGGGGGCTAGGAAGCTCTGACTATGGTCCTACAAACACCGATCCGAACGAGGTGGAATACGTCGACCGTTAGGGCTGTCACTACCCTAGGGCTACCACAACAATCCACAGGATTGGGTGCAATTCCAGGTAATTGCAAGACTAAACACCACGTCTAATCTAATAATTACTACTCTAGCGTTATAAAGACTAGAGCACTTGATGCAAGCGGGAATCCAATAAATAACTTGAATGTAAATAAAAGTAATTAAAGAACTCAGAAATTATGAATTGAAGAACCTGGAGAACGATAAAGAACGAACCAGTTGCTGCAAAAGTACAATGTTGAGGAAGATCCGACAGACCCGGCTCCTCCTCTGCTCTCCTCTTCTCTCTCCCTATTTTCTAGATTACAACTAGCACTAACTAGAACTAGAACTAGAGGAACTAGAACTAGATGAACTAGAGGGATCCTCTCTACTTGGATGAAGAATTGAAACCCTAGCTTTGATTCTGTAGAAGAGGTATGCTCTCCAGGGGCCAGGGGGGCTTGCTTATATAGTCTTTTCAGATGAATCTGGGCCGTCGGATCAAACCGACATTAATCGCACAGTTTTCCTTGATCCCTTAGGTCGGTGGAGCACGATCCGCGAAGTTGACCCTGATTGGTCACCAAAGGAGGGCGGGCGCCCTGGGCCAGGCCCCGTTCTGCCTCCGCTTCGTTCCCGTAGCTTCTGGAGTCTTCTAGATGATAGAAAATTATGCGGCACGTTAATATCTCTATGTAAACCCGACGTGTGGGCCTTTCCTCTGTATTTCCTGATAACCCCCTGTAGAAATAGACAAACATCAAAACTCGTGGAATTCTGTCAGATAAAACCCTAAGTCTGGGTGTTGGTTGCATATAAGTCCTTTTCCATGATTAGTTGATGGTTAAATGTGAGCATTAAGGACCGTCAACAAGCTCCCCCAAGCTTAACCTTTGCTTGTCCCTGAGCAAAGATGAACTCAAGAGTTTCTGCAGTGGTTTCATGCCTTAAAGGTACACATGCGTTCAAACAAGATCTCATCTCTGGGTTAGGGTAACTGTTAAGATTTAAACTTACTCATATTACCTTCCACCATGGGGCTTGCAACCGTCACTTGTGTCTTGAGCAGTTAAAAGATAGAACGGTCTAGTCAAGCGCCATGTCTCTTGTTCTTCGATTAACTACAGCTCTGGAATTTTTGCAGATTTTCAAATAAAACTCAGAGATTCCTTGTATGACTCTCTCTAGTCTCTCTTTTGTGGTATTTCTAGATCCTTACCAAGGCAGTAATGGTGTATGCCTTCTCTCAAAGTATGTGGTATTTTTGGTATGAGGCATAGTGGCATTGCCTTCTCTCTCACCCGACTCTAATAAGGTTTTGATATATGGAGTTCATAGGTGGGAGATAGCTAATACATACTTACAAGACACTTATTGCATAGTCAAACCATGGATCCAGAAGAATAAGTCAATAAGTCAAATCAAGATGTGCATGTGTGGCGAATGAATGGTGTATGGTGATGATGGTGATAACAATGGTGAAAGTCTAATTCTACTTCTCCTCTTTTGAGGGATACACACCTTTCTTGCTCTTTTGAAACTTTTTGAGGAGAATGAGATGCTCTATATTTTCTTTTTCTTTTCTCTCAGGTGGGTATCTTGTACCCCTAATTCTACTGTCGGACACTTGTCTATTTTTACCTCTCGTCTCACTTTTTCTTTTCTTTCGAGGTTCTGGGCACTTGCCCCTTTTTATTTCCTCGTATCTTCTTCTCTTCTTTTTTTATAGAGCACTCACCTCTTTAAATAATGTAGCAAGTGGTAGTAACCAAAATAACTTGAGCATTTATTTCACAGGGGAAAACATAAATAGGAGAATGTTTTTGGCTATTCTCTACCGGATTAGGAGTAGAATATTTTTGGGTGAATCTGGATATGGAAATGAGTGGATGTATGTGGATGCGTACTTCCTGAGTAGAAGCAGCATGTGTGAGTGAACGTGCAAGTGAATCTTGATTTAACCACATGACAAGCTCCTAAGGGTCTACACAGCTTGACCACACTCAATGCTCATAAGCAGTAAAAAGTAAATGAATGGTTCATAGTCTAATAAGCATGTATATATGGCTATGGTAGGATTTTAAACTCTCATCATACAGGAACTCATCATGCAATATTTTAAAGATTTTCAAAGATAAAATTCTCCAGAATTCTAGCATCTCTAGAAACAAATAAACAGCAGCTCAACCTTCCCATATCGTATCCGTTAACGACTTAGACTTTAGATCAAGTAATCTTCGCACAAGTTCAGGTTTAGAGCAAATCTTAATTAATAACAGTCATGCCCAAACTTGAGAGAGATTTCAATTTTGAGAACTAGTCATGGCAGAGCAACTATTCATCATTTCCATGTGAGAGCTTATCATGAGGGTTCATAGCAAACTTTATTTATTTATTTATTTAGCAAACTAAGCAAAGATATATATATATATATAAGCAAAAAATCTTTATTTGGGTTTTTATAATTATGCATCTTTTTATTATTTGAGTAAAGTATAAATGTGAGTAGAACACTTAGCTGGATAAATGGGGGTGCTCTCCCCCAAGCTGGATTTCGACATAATTTCTTCTGATGTAGCTAGCAGGTGGCGGAGGTGTATTTGAATGTCGGCAGCACCCTGACAGCAATTAGGATGTCCTCTGTCTGCTAGTCTTCTTTGATCCTTGAATTCTGTGGAACTCAAATAGACAACAAAGCTTTGTGGAACTAGTTAAGTGTTAGCATAAATATATAGCCTTTATCATGTTGAGCCTCCTCAATAAATGTTATTTTCTTTGGTAGGATCACAATTTTATTTTTATATTTTCATTTTTTTATAGAGCAGAAGAATATTTATTTCATTTTTATGCCACCACAATGAATGTACTTATGGGTTTTATGCCATGAGCATACTCACATGGGGCTTACTATTTTTAATATTTTTATTTTCTTTTCAAGATGATATGAACCTGATTAACTAAGCAAACTATTTTAAATAATTGAAAGGAAAAGGATAACTATCAAGTTTACCTCTTGGCAAGGCGTTCGGTGTTTTTAAGTCCTCCGAACGGGACTCTCCGTTTTCTCAATCGTCCTGGGATTCGCTGGATGGTGTAGTCGGTGGTTCCGGCGGCGTCTGCTCTTCATGTATAACTATCTTCTCTCTACACACCTGACTCAGTGCTACAGTCTCCTCAGGACAGTTCTGTTCAAGCTGTATGTCTTCAGACCTTATCACTTCTCCTTCGTAGTCTGCCCATCCGTCCTTGATGATTTGCCTCCTCTGGTTGCGGTTACGTCGTCTTCTTCTTGTCCTGCTTAGAGTCTTCAACTATATAGTTAGGGTCAGTAAAATAGCGGTGTACCTTCTCAGAGGGGAAGTGCATGTGGACTTCTCCGGTTCCAATGTAGATGATTGCTTTAACAGTGCTGAGGAACGGACTCCCAAGGATGATGGGTGGATCGTACTCGTCTTCTCCCATGTCAATAACCTGAATGATCATCTATTTGGACAGGGACATCAGTTACTATACCTTCAACCTTTCGGAATGTCTGATGTGCCATCTGGAGTTGAATGTATGTCGGTTTTAGGGGTATGGTTCCGAACAGGAGCTGATAGGTGACTGGGTCATCCTTTTTGGTCAGGAACGGTGATTTAAGTCGACGATCTTGACCTCCTTGAACTGCAGTGACCATCTTAGCTGGCTCGGTCCACATTTGCTTGTTCCTGTTCCTCCTGTTGGTCATCTTCCTTGGTTCATGTCAGGATCGCTCTGAGATTTGTGTAATCTTGTTCTCGAAGGAAAACGTCTCCTTCTTCCCCTTGATGTAGAAACTGATCTTGGCAGCACTAGCGTAGATGACAGCTCCCGAGGTGTTCAGGAATGGCCTCCCTAGGATGATGGGTGCCCTCTCATCAGTATCAGTCTCTATCACCATGAAGTCTGCTGGAGCGTATAAGGTACCAACTCGGACATAGAGGTTCTTCAATATTCCCTTTGGGAAACTTAGTGTCCGATCCTAGGCATAATGTTGACGCCGGAGCCAAAGTCGCAGAGTGCTTCTGGGAAGTCCACCATGCCGATGGAGATCGGGATGTCGGGGCGTCCTATTTCGCCTCTCTTGATTTTGTTGAGGACGGTTGTAGTAGTAGTAGTTGTTGTTGGTGTAGTTTACGTCCTCAAGCATCTCAGGATAGTGATTGCCTGAGTGTCCAGTATCTCCAGTGTCTTTGTGCTCGTAGATCTAGGTTCTTCACTTGGTAGAGTCTAGGAGTTGTAAATGTCCTTCATATTTTGCTCGAAGTGTACCTGCTCATAGAGACAAGGCAGAGATCAAGTGCATGGGCCCTGTTGGTGGAAAACACCAACAGAACCAAAAGTGTATTTATTCTTCTCTATCTTTAAGTATAGTGAGCAAGACAAAGTTGATGGATAATAAGATCATGAGTGTAACATTTAAAACATTTGTCAGATCAGATCGCTCAACCTAATGGAAAGATAATCTATCTATACTTATGTTTTGTTTATATCTTCCAGAGATTCAATGTGCAACATTTTAGCTTATATGATTAGGAGTGTGGGATCACGAAGGTAGTATTATAAACAAAGATTAAAGGACTAAACATGTTGAATTAATTGGGTTGCTTATTTTAGAGTTATAAATCATACATGTTTGTCTCTTTATTCATGCGCATGCTAGAACCAAGGAAAAACTTATAAAAGTGATAGTCAAGTACCTTAAGATGTTACCTTACTTGAAGAGTGATGGTACAGTATCACCTTATCGAAGCTTTCCTTTCTTAGCGGTTGTGCATCGTGTTTGTGGCACCCTCCATGGATCATCTCTTATAAGCTATGCCTTCCTTATGTAAATTGTTAACCTTTATGTGTCTCTCTCTTTGTCTTCAATGTGAGTTTATCTTAGGACTTCCCAGGTCAATATTGAAAGTTTTCCTACAGGGGTTAGTCCAACAAAATATCTAATATCTACTATAGCATACTATCGGCTCAAAAATCAACCTAGACACCATGTCTGATTTGATTTAAGAGGGCATTTTAACCTAAGCATCATGCTAAATTAAGAGATAAATGAAACTACTCCAAACCTAGACATATAGTAAAGCAAATAAAGGTAGCATGAGAGCATTTATAGAGATCTACTCAAGTGGAGATGAAGTAGTGTAATTAGTTTTTAACAAATTAAGCATGTCTCAAAGGTAGGTACAACCAACATAGCAACATGGCAAAGGATGTTTTTATGTAAAGTACTCCCCCAAGCTTGAATTTTGCAAAATTCAAGTTTGGATGAATTTAATTCAATGTTGTATGATGATTGGTTGGACATACCTTGTGCTTGTCATTCATCCGATCTTCTTGCTCTAATCCTGGGAAGGTTAGTGACAAGAATACCCGAAGGAATATTTTTAATACATAAGGTAATGTTGCAAATAATTAAAAGCTCATGTTATGATCTGATCAGTGCTTATTTTAGGACACTAAGCTTGTCCTTGGGAAACCATCAATTTATGTCGGTGAAGTGGTTTCCCCTCCAACGCTGACCTATATCAAGATCAACTCAATGAGATCTGCAATATTTATTATAGACATATGCATCGACAACCGCCCTTTTAAAGTTTATATAAATAGGAAGGAAGAGGGGGTTGGAGATCTCGAATGTGGTGATGTTGGAGAGACCAAAAGATTGGGAAGATGTTGCATATGAGCATGGAGTAAACGAAGTGGCTATGAAATAAATTCCATGCTCATTAATGCTTGGAATGAAATCCATGTGGTGTGGTGAAAATGGTAAGGTGAGTGTAGTGAAAAAAGGAAAAGAAAAAGGATACACGGATGACTTGGTTCGAAACTAGCACAGCTACCGTTTCCCGGCAATGGCGCTAGAAAGCTTGTTGGGTATTTTAAACGCAAACAGAAAAATCCGCAAGCGCACGGATACCAATGTAACTTTCACCTGGGAGTATTCCAGAGTATCGATTTTCCACAGGGAATGTGAGAGTACTAATTAAGATTCAAGATCGCCCAAGGATAACTATATAATTATTTTTTGGTGGGAAGAGAGGAAGTTTCCTGAGAGTTCTCTAGTTGATCTAAGAATCAAGAATTACTTCAAAGATTATTTATTTCGGGACATCAGAACACTAACCACAGAAAGAGATGAGAAGGGGGCTAGGAAGCTCTTACTACGGTCCTACAAACACCGATTCGAACGAGGTGGAATACTTCGACCGTTAGGGCTGTCACTACCCTAGGGCTACCACAACAATCCGCAAGATTGGGTGCAATTCTAGGTAATTGCAAGACTAAACACCACGTCTAATCTATTAATTACTACTCTAGCGTTATAAAGACTAGAGCACTTGATGCAAGCCGGAATCCAATAAACAACTTGAATGTAAATAAAAGTAATTAAAGAACTCAGGAATTATGAATTGAAGAACTTGGAGAACGTTGAAGAACGAACCAGTTGCTGCATAAGTACAATGTTGAGGAAGATCCGACAGACCCGGCTCCTCCTCCGCTCTCCTCTTCTCTCTCCCTATTTTCTAGATTACAACTAGAACTAACTAGAACTAGAACTAGAGGAACTAGAACTAGAACTAGATGAACTAGAGGGATTCTCTCTACTTGGATGAAGAATTGAAACCCTAGCTTTGATTCTGTAGAAGAGGTATGCTCTCCAGGGGCCAGGGGGGCTTGCTTATATAGTCTTTTCAAATGAATCTAGGCCGTCGGATCAAACCGACATTAATCGCACAGTTTTCCTTAATCCCTTAGGTCGGTGGAGCACAATCCGCGAAGTTGACCCTGATTGGTCACCAAAGGAGGGCGGGCGCCCTAGGCCAGGCCCCGTTCTACCTCCGCTTCGTTCCCGTGGCTTCTGAAGTCTTCTAGATAATAGAAAATTGCACGGCACGTTAATATCTCTATGTAAACCCAACATGTGGGCCTTTCCTCCGTATTTCCTGATAACCCCCTGCAGAAATAGACAAACACCAAAACTCGTGGAATTCTATCAGATAAAACCCTAAGTCTGGATGTTGGTTGCATATAAGTCCTTTTCTATGATTAGTTGATGGTTAAATGTGAGCTTTAAGGACCGTCAACAGTTCACGATTCGTTTTTTGTTCATGGATCTACATGACTGGCAATGGCGGCAAGCTTCAAAGCCAACTCATGGAGATTTTGGCGCCTCAGCATGCACTCACCATTTCTGTGATCACAATGGATCAATGCATCAAGAAGTTTACTCGACTCTTGATTTCTGATTCGACTTAGATCTCAGAGGTCCTTAAGGAATTCTTTTTTGGCTCAGTCAAACTAGAAGAAACCAACCTAGACTCCCAACTGAATTCTATTCCTGAATTGCCGAGTCCTTACCCATTAGGACTGCAATGCGACATTCTCCTATCAAGACCTTTTTCAAGGTTTGTTCAACCTGGTGCATGAGATGACAGGAGCTCAAAGCGGGGCCTTATGCTATCAGTCACACTACAAGGTTTCATTGTTCATTGGCCTAGGTCCAGACCAGACGAATCTTACCCGGACTCCTTCCTCAGCATTGACCATGATGCAACAGAGATCCTTGAAAGTTCCACAACTGCTAAATCTGCTAATAATAGGGTTTCTATGCATACCCAGAGGTTTTCCTGGTGCAAGGTTAGGCACCACTTCGAGCCTCGACTCAACCTGATCAACTCAGACAACGAGAACCTCTCTACTATCTCTCCTAATGCACTCAAAGCTCTAAAATGAGATGGATGCTGAGAAGGTCACGAGTGAAAGCCTATGTTTGGTTTTGGTAATTAATGACACCAAGTTACTAATGCCTTGTGTTTAAGTGATTTGAGTTAGGCATAGCAACAAATGTGATGAAGGTGCATAGTGGCATGGAAAGGTGGCCACATGATCACAAAGTGATGAAGCATAAAGTGGAGATCATGGTGATATACGATGAGTAAAGTGATCAAGGCAAAGGTATAAACATAGGGTTTTACTTTTGGTGATCTAAGTTGAGTAGAGAAGTGATTGACCAGATCTAGGATAGATAGCCGACTATCAAGAGGGGAAATCATAGTCATCTCTCGAATCAAGTGCTACTAGGTCCATATCTTGAGCATATGCATTAGGATCTAGTAAAGTGCTAACCTAACTCCTTTGGTGAAAATGTTTGGTGAAGAGCTAATACACATGCACTTTGGTGGTGGACACTTGTTGGTGGAGTTCCTAGGGTTGAGAGGGGTGTGGGTTCCACTCTCCCTCCCATCGAGCTTGCGAGGCGGGATTCGACTCTTTTGAGAAAATTAAGTGTATATTTTCTATTGCGCCGGTGGGAAATTTAGAGAAGTCGTGGGAGTGTTTCTCACTAAGAAACACTCACCGGACGCAGTGCGCAGAGGCACCGGACGCTGTCCTGAGCGCCCGTTGTGCTGTCAGTGCTTGACCCTGCTAGGGTTGAGCACCGGACGCAGGGCACCGGACGCAGGGTGTTCCTTGTTCATGTGTTCGGTGTGGCCTGACTTAAGCAGAGGTCGTCTGACTGAGCACCGGACACTCTGAGTGCGTCTGGTGGTATGCGTCCGGTGTGAGGGCGTTTTGCAACCCTCTCTTCATCATTTTGCCAAATTTGTGGACAAAGAGTGCTAGTGCTTCATCATCGCTATCATCATTGGAGCACTCCTCATCACTTGATTCTTCCTTCTTGGCCTTGCCCTTGTTCTTGCTCTTGGATGAAGAGCTAGCTTTGAATGCTACATTCTTCTTCTTATCATCCTCACCCTTCTTCATGACCTCATCATCATCATTATAATTGTATTGATCTTCGGTTATGACATCTCCAAGTACCTCATTGGGAGATACACCCGTCAATCCTCCTCTAAAGATGATTGTTCTCAATGTCTTGAACCTCTTGGGCAAGCACATCAAGAACTTGTGAATGAAGTCCTCATCTTTTACTTTCTCACCAAGGCCCTTGAGATCATTGATGATGACTTGGGCCTATAGAACATCTCCAGTATAGATTCATCATCCTTCATCTTGAACTTTGAGAGCTTGTCCTTGAGCATGTACAACTTGGCACTTTTTACCGTTGTAGTGCCCTCATATGTTTCTTCAAGCCTTGTCCACACTTCACTAGCCTTCTCAAGATCTTTGACTTGCTCAAACACCTTTGAATTAATGCCATTGTATATTGTGTTGAGAGCCATAGTATTGCATTGCTTGTTTGCTCTCTCATTGTCGGTGGGGTTAGCGGGGTCAAGGATCACAAAGTCATTCTCCGTGACTTCCCACACTCTATCATTGATTGATCCAAGGTACATCTTCATTTTTCTCTTCCAATAGTCAAAGGAACTTGTGCCATCAAAGAACGGTGGTTTGCCCCCAACATGGTTGAACACTATTTGAGCCATAATTTGCGTACCGAGGTTGTTAAGCCTTCACAAAATGGTGACCACTGCTCTGATACCACTTGAAAGGTCCTAATATGGCTAGAGGGGGGTGAATAGCCTATTTAAAAATTCTACAAACTCACTAGAGCAATAAGTTAGTAAAAAACAAAGCGAAGCTTTTTGCTCTAGCTCTAAAGGGGTGTTTGCAAACCACCTACCCAACAATTCTAATTGCTAAGATCACTATGCACACAAGAGCTAAGTCTCTACAAGCTACACTAGAGAACTAAGCTACACAAAGCAAAGTAAGCAACTAAACTAATTACACTAGTTTGCGGTAAGTAAACATAGGATGAGATATTTATACTGCCATGTAGGGAATGAACCAATCACCAATATAAACAATCAAGCACTGGGAGAATGCCAATCAAACACAATTGAGACACCAATTTTTCTCCCGAGGTTCACGTGCTTGCCGGCACGCTACGTCCCCATTGTGTCGACCAACACTTGGTGGTTTGGTGGCTAACAGGTGTAGCACGAACCTCGTCCTGACTAGGATACCACAAGAACCTACCCACAGTGATGTAGCTCAATGACACGAGCAATTTACTAGAGTTACCTTTTGGCTCTCCGCCGGGGAAGGTACAAGACCCCTCACAATCACCGTGAGATGGCCACGAACAATCACCAACTCGTGCCAAAGCTCCTCCGCTGCTCCAAGCCGTCTAGGTGGCGGCAACCACCCAGAGTACCAAGAAAACCGCAGCTAGAACGATCCCCAAGTGCCACTAGATGCAATCACTCAATCAAATGCACTTGGAATCACTCCCAATCTCACAAAGATGTATAATCAATGAAGGAGATGAGTGGGAGGTGTATGCTTAGGCTCACAAGGATGTCAAGTATGTTAGAATGCCAGGAGAGTGAGCCCCAAGCCAGCCAAACACGTATTTATAGACCCCTCAGCAAATAGAGCTGTTAGCTCTTTTCATTGGGCAAAACTCGGGGTCACCAAACGCTCTTAAAGGGGCACCGGACGCTTCAACACCTGCGTCCGGTGCTCCAAAGTCAGCCACGTGTCACCTTTGAAACTCTCGTGTCAGAGTCTAACGGTCACCTGCAGTGCACCGGACGCGTCCGGTGCACACCGATCTTAAACACAGAGAGGTCTGCAAGAAACACAGGGTCACCGGACGCTGAGCACCGGACCGTCCGGTGCTCACTGGACTTAAACTTAGAGAGCTCTGCAAAACGCTTAGGTCACCGGACGCACACCACCGGACGCTCCCGGTGCTTCCAGTCAAACATAACGGCCAAAGTCAGATCGCACTGGACGCATGAACAGGAGCTCCCCTGTGTCCGGTGTTCACCGTTCGGTGCTTAACCCTAGCACCATAGCACACCGGACACTCAGCCTCAGCGTCCGGTGCCTCAACGGCCAGCGTCCGGTGAGTGTTTCTCTGCTAGGAACACTCCCATGACTTCTCCAAATTTCCCACCGGTGCAATAGAAAATATGCACTTCGTTTTCTCAAAAAGCGACGAATCCTGCCTCGCAAGCTCGGCGGGAGGGAGAGAAGAACCCATCCTCTCTCTACCCTTCAAACTCCACCTCCTTCTCAAAGCGTGCCAACACCACAACGTGTAAACCAACAAGTGCACGTGTGTTAGCAATTTTACAATCATTTTCTTCGAAGGAGTTAAGTTAGCTCACTAGGTTCTAAATGCATGCACAAGAACAATGACACCTAGTGGCACTTTATAACCGTTTAACCAAAGAATTGACCTCTTTATAGTACGGCTATCTATCCTAAATGTGATCACACCCTCTATGGTGTCTTGATCACCAAAACCAAAACCCTAAGCAATACCTTTGCCTTGATCTCCATAGGGTTTTGTTTTTCTCTTTCTTATTTTCCAAGTTGAGCACTTGATCATCTTGTGGTCATCACCATCATCACCATGATCATCACTTACTCCATGAATTGGCATGTACCAACCTCATTAAGTCTACACACACTTAGTATAGAGGTTAGTACTAGGGTTTCATCAATTATCAAAACCAAACTAGGGCTTTCAATCTCCCCCTTTTTGGTAATTGATGACAACCCTTTTTACAAAGATTTTTAATAAAATTTTCTTGGATTCATGTTGCTTGCCCAAGCATTTTACCATGTGCAAAGGTTATGGACAAGTTTCATAAACCCAAATTGGTAGCAATTGCTCGCCCTGACATATGTGCTAAGAGTTTGGATTTGAAAGCTTTGCAGATATGCTTGAATAGGAAATATAGGAGTCAATTTCTACCAAATGATGCTAAGGTGTAAAGAATGGACCTTTGAAGCGTGATATCAATCGGAGTTGCCAATATACACCATCCTTAGCACCATTAGTAACTAGACATTCACAAAACTAGAACACCCCGTGAGATCAACATTATAAACAATGTTCTAGTACCACTTGTGAAACAACTAAAAGTCTAGTTACACTACCTATGCATGCTAGTTCTTCATTTCAACAATCAAGCCTATAACTAGCATACACCACACAAGCAAGGCATTGGAGAGAAAGCTTCTAAAGCTAATGCAAATGCAAGCAACCATATGTGATGCACATACAAATGCAACATACAAGTTTATGAGCTTGCTCCCCCTACTTGTGTGCTTCAAAATTTTAATTGATCCCCTTCTTTTATCATGTTACTCCCTTATCTTAAATCTTTGGGAAATTTTCTCCCCCTTTGTCATCAAAGACCACAAAAGGTGAGCTCAAATTTTAGGTAGGTTAGTGTGAAACTATGTGAAGTGAGATCATTTTCCCAAATTGGTCCAGTCTAGACTACTTGCCTAAGATATTTAACTCGGTTTGATCCAAGGACAAGCTTCTTCACACCTCCAAACAAGGGTTATCTTGTACCATGTTGAGTTAAACACTTATAGCTCATATTCTAGATCAAACACTAGGATTGCAAGCCCACAAACATGTCATATGCTACCACTAGAACAAGTCAAGCATAGAAGCAATAGTGGTACCATACAAGCATCAAATTCATTTGATTTTCATGAATGAGCCTAAAACATGTAAGGAATGACTAGATGCACTAAGCAAGTGTGGGGGTATAAACCCCTATACCCTTACGGCTAGACTTCGGCCAGGAGGCTTGGCCCATTACGAGACGAGTTCAAGGCTTGATCCGACAACCTGGAGTTTCGCGCAAGGAAACAAGATGTGGAGATCAAGCAGGATTCTAGTCGGTTAGAATAGGAATTGATATCAAATTATCCATGGCAATTGTAACCGACTAGGATTAGTTTCCAGAACTGTAACCCTGCCCTCCAGACTATATAAGGAGAGGCAAGGGACCCCCCTAGGAGATCATATTCTCTCAACACAAATCAATACAACCAGACGCAGGACGTAGGTATTACGCCAACTCGGCGGCCGAACCTGGATAAAAAGCTTGTCCGTGTCTTGCGTCACCATCGAGTTCGTAGTTTGCGCACCGTCTACCGATAAACTACTACCGTGGGTATACCCCAAGGTAGACTGCCGACCAGCTTTCGTCGACAGTGGCGCGCCAGGTAGGGGGTGTGCGTGCAACTTTTCCGGCGAACAAGATGGTCACGATCCCAGCTTCCGCGACCGTGCCTGAAGGCCTCACGTTCACCGTTGGCCAGATCACGTGGACGACGTGCAGCGGCGGCCTCACGACCACGGTTTCGAAAGAGACCCAGATCCAATCTGAGATCACGCCGTCTCCGACCACACGCGAGGCGGCATCGAGCGCCCGACCACCGTTCCCGCTCTACAAGGGAAAGAAGATCGACAGCTCGGACCTTCTCCAAGCGCTTGATCGCGCTGACTCCAAGCTACTCGAAGTTTCCCAACTAGTAGACAGAGTTCTGCGTCGGCCCGACCAAGCTGCTCCAGCGGATTTTTTCAAATCCCGCCGGCCAACTCGTGTCGCCACACACGAACGGCTGGGAACGTCTCTGACGATAACCTCAACACCCTCGGGACGATCCGTCGAGCTCAAGAAGGAAGATTATCCTTGCGGCCTGAACAACTCGGCCTCTGTTTACTCACAGCACACCCAATCCGTTTTCAGCCAGGCGGGTTGGTCGCCGACAAGGAACGATCGTCACTACGTCAACATGGTGGCAGTCCGAGAACTACGGGACGGCCAGGTTTCCAGCACCAACTCAAGCACCGGTTCCGTCCCCACCGAGGTTATAAACACCGAGGACGAGGACTACGACCTGGATTTTCCTTCACACCCTCCGGGTTTCAACCGATTCCCGATATTTCCCCCCCGGCGCGGAGATATTGTGTTCAATGTCAGCGCCGAAGAACCGGTCGTTGACGGAGAAACAGATGACCAGAGGCAACTCCGCGAACAGCGCAACGCCGATCGCGCCTGACGACGCGCAGACGAGCAACAACAAATGCTACCCAATGATCTCAACGATGCCTTTGACATGGTCGGGGACCAGCCAGTCTACAAAACGCCAAGCGCCAACGTGGCTGTCGCCATGGCTAATCTAGATCGGCTTCCTGATAGCCCCGAGTGCCAGGGAGTCCGGACCAGCATCCGAGCACACCTAATCGCTGCAATGGGACAGACAGCCACTCTGCTCAAGAGAGTCCAGGACGTCTCTTATACGGAAGCCGCCTCCGACCAGACTAATCGTAGCCGGGCCTCACCGTCTCCCGACAACCGTCGAAAGGACTCACGGCGCGACGATGGTGGTCGGGACGCCGACGGTCGCCGCAAGCAGAACCGCGTACGCGGTCAAGAAGTAAACCAGCACAGGGATCTCCGCCACAGCATCCCTCCCAAAGATGCCCGGGACCGCATCAACAGGCGCGCCACAGAGAGAGCAGTCCACGAAAACCTGCGCCGCATCGAGTACGATGCAACGCACGGTCCTCCGGGCCTAAGACAGTTCTCCTCACACCTCCGTCAGGTCGTGTGGCCCCGCAATTTCAAGCTCGAAAAACTTAAAAAATACGACGGCAAGGAAAATCCAGAAAACTGGATCACCCTCTATGAAATCGCCGTCCGGTCAGTGGCAGGGGATGAGCACGTCATGGCTAACTACTTCCCCGTAGTCCTCGACCAGGCTGGTCATCAGTGGCTTCTTGGCTTGCCCGAGGACTCCTTCGACTCTTGGGAAGAGCTACGCCAGGCTTTCATCGACAACTTCATCGCCACATGCGAGCAGCCTGGAAACAAGTATGACCTTGAAAGGATAAGGGACAGGAAGAACGAACCTCTGCGCGATTACATCCGACGATTCTCGGATATGCGCCTCAAAATCTCGAAGATTTCCCACGACGAGGCCATCTCAGCCTTCATCAAGGGCCTGCGTTTCCACGAAGCGCTGAGGAACAAGCTGTTGCGTAAACGTCCAACAACGGTAGCAGAACTCCTCGCCACGGCCAAAAATTACGCCGATGCCGACGACGCAGAAAAACTAATCCGAGACGATGCAAGAGGTCCCGACCAGCCTCCCCGGCGAGATGATGGTCGTGGTCGCTACGACAGCAGAAACCACCGCCGCTCCGACAACCGCGATCACCGAGAGGGTTGGGATCGGCGGCGCGACAACCGCGACGATTTCAGAGGAAAGCGCCCTCGCGACTACGACCACGAAGTAAACACGGTCAAGCGTCCCAACGGACGACGGGACTACCAAGAAGACTACAACAAAATGTTGAAGGGACCATGCCAACTGCACCCAAAGTCTAATCATACCATGGAAGAGTGCCGCGTCCTCAAAAGCATCTATACACGGCGGGCCACCCAAGACGACTCCGCCAAGAAAAACAACAAGCGAGACGGGCACGACCACGAAGATGAGGACGAGGACCAAGATAGGGACCCCCGACACCAGTACGTCAGCCCCACCGACGTGGTCCACTCCATTTTCGGGGGCAAGGTCTCCATTGAATCTAAGCGAGAAAGAAAGCTGTTAAAGAGAGCCTGCCTCAACATTGACAGCACGGACGGGCTGATCACAGACCCAAAATTCCCCCCGTGGTCCCACAGGGAGATCTCGTTCAGCAGGAAGGACCAGTGGGCCGCTATCCCAGAGCCGGGCCGTTTCCCCCTGATTCTGGACCCTTGCATCAACAGCATCAGATTCGAGCGCGTGCTCGTGGACGGGGGAAGCTCCATTGACATCCTCTTTCGCAACAGCCTGCCCACCCTCAAGATATCTCCTGCACAACTAAAACCTTACGACGCCCAATTCTGGGGGGTTTTGCCGGGTCAAAGTTCAGTGCCTCTCGGACAGATAACATTGCCTGTCCAATTCGGCACACCCGACCACTTCCGGACGGAGTTCATCAACTTCGTGGTCGCCGATTTCGACGGGACCTATCACGCCATATTGGGCCGACCATCGCTGACAAAGTTCATGGCAGTCCCGCACTACTCATACCTGGTCCTTAAGATGCCTACGGAGAAAGGTGTCCTAACTGTCAGAGGCAATGTTTACACTGCGTATACCTGCGAAGAGGAGAGCTTCAAGATCACCGAAGCAATCGACCTCTCAATCCGCATGGCAGAAACAGCAACTCAAGCCGCGCAGCTGCTTCCCGATCAGCTCCGGTTACCTGAGCAGGAGACAGCCAGAAAGAACTCAAAATCCAAGGAGCACAAAGAAGTACAACTGGTCGATGGCAGCCCCGAGAAGACGGCCCTCATCGGGGCTGTGGGGGTATAAACCCCTATACCCTTACGGCTAGACTTCAGCCAGGAAGCTTGGCCCACTACGAGACGAGTTCAAGGCTTGATCCGACAGCCCGAGTTTCGCGCAAGGAAACAAGACGTGGAGATCAAGCAGGATTCTAGTCGGTTAGAATAGGAATTGATATCGAATTATCTACGGCAGTTGTAACCGACTAGGATTAGTTTCTAGCTCTGTAACCCTGCCCTCCGGACTATATAAGGAGGGGCAAGGGACCCCCCTAACACATCATATTCTCTCAGCACAAATCAATACAACCAGACGCAGGACGTAGGTATTACGCCAACTCGGCGGCCGAACCTGGATAAAAAGCTTGTCCGTGTCTTGCGTCACCATCGAGTTCGTAGTTTGCGCACCGTCTACCGATAAACTACTACCGTGGGTATACCCCAAGGTAGACTGCCGACTAGCTTTCGTCGACAGTGGCGCGCCAGGTAGGGGGTGTGCGTGCAACTTTTCCGGCGAACAAGATGGTCACGATCCCAGCTTCCGCGACCGTGCCCGAAGGCCTCACGTTCACCGTCGGCCAGATCACGTGGACGACGTGCAGCGGCGGTTTCGCGACCACGGTTCCGAAAGAGATCCAGATCCAATCTGAGATCACGCCGTCTCCGACCACACGCATGACGGCACCAAGCTCCCGACCACCGTTCCCGCTCTACAAGGGAAAGGAGATCGACTGCTCGGACCTCTTCCAAGCGCTCGATCGCGCTGACTCCAAGCTACTCGAAGTCTCCCAACTAATAGATGGAGTTCTGCGCCGGCCCGACCAAGCTGCTGGAGCGGATTTTTCGAAATTCCGCCGGCCAACTCGTGTCGCCACACACGAACGGCTGGGAACGTCCCTGACGATAACCTCAACCCCCTCAGGACGATCCGTCGAGCTCAAAAAGGAAGACTATCCTTGCGGCCTGAACAACTCGGCCTCTGTTTACTCACAGCATGTCCAATCCGTTTTCAGCAAAGCGGGCTGGTCGCCGACAAGGAACAATCGTCACCATGTCAACATGGTGACCATCCGAGAGCTACGGGACGGCCAGGTTTCCAGCACCAACTCAAGCACCGGCTCCGTCCCCACCGAGGTTGTGAACACCGAAGACGAGGACTACGACCTGGATTTTCCTTCACACCCTCCGGGTTTCGACCGATTCCCGATATTCCCCCCCCGGCGAGGGGATATTGTATTCAATGTCAGCGCCGACGAACCGGCCGTTGACGGAGAAACAGACGACCAGAGGCAACTCCGCGAACAGCGTAACGCCGATCGCGCCCGACGGCGTGCGGACGAGCAACAACAGACACCACCAGGTAACCTCAACGATGCCTTTGACATGGTCGGGGACCAGCCGGTCTACAAAACGCCAAGCGCCAACGTGGCTGTCGCCATGGCCAACCTGGATCGGCTTCCTGACACCCCCGAATGCCAGGGAGTCCGGACCAGTATCCGAGCACACCTGATCGCCGCGATGGGACAGACAGCCACTCTGCTCAAGAGAGTCCAGGACGTCTCTTATACGGAAGCCGCCTCCGACCAGACTCACCGTAGCCGGGCCTCACCCAGCAGGCGTCGCCGCAGCCGCTATCCCGACAACCCTCGAGGGGACTCACGGCGCGACGATGGTGGTCGGGACGCCGATGGCCGCCGCCAGCAGAACCGCGTACGCGGCCAAGAAGAAGAAGATCAACACAGGGATCTCCGCCACAACATCCCTCCCAAAGATGCCCGGGACCGCATCAACAGGCGCGCCGCAGAGAGAGCAGTCCACGAAAACCTGCGCCGCATCGAGTACGATGCGACCCATGGTCCTCCGGGCCTAAGGCAGTTCTCCTCACACCTCCGCCAGGTCGTGTGGCCCCGCAATTTCAAGCTCGAAAAACTTAAAAAATACGACGACAAGGAAAATCCAGAGAACTGGATCACCCTCTACGAAATCGCCGTCCGATCAGCGGCAGGAGATGAGCACGTCATGGCTAACTACTTCCCCGTAGTCCTCGACCAGGCTGGTCATCAGTGGCTTCTTGGCTTGCCCGAGGACTCCTTCGACTCTTGGGAAGAGCTACGACAGGCTTTCATCGACAACTTCATCGCCACATGCGAGCAGCCCGGAAACAAGTATGACCTTGAAAGGATAAGAGACAGGAAGAATGAACCTCTGCGCGATTACATCCGACGATTCTCGGATATGCGCCTCAAAATCCCGAAGATTTCTCACGACGAGGCCATATCAGCCTTTATCAAGGGCTTGCGTTTCCATGAAGCGCTGAGGAACAAGCTGTTGCGTAAGCGCCCATCAACGGTAGCAGAGCTCCTAGCCACGACTAAAAATTATGCCGATGCTGATGACGCAGAAAAACTAATCCGAGACGATGCGAGAGGCACCGACCAGCCCTCCCGGCGAGATGACGGTCGTGGTCGCTACGACAACAGAAATCACCGCCGCTCCGACAACCGCGATCACCGAGAGGGTTGGGATCGGCGGCGCGACAGCCGCGACGACTTCAGAGGAAAGCGCCCTCGCGAATACGACCACGAAGTAAACACGGTCAAACGTCCCAATGGACGACGGGACTACCAAGACGACTACAACAAAACGTTGAAGGGACCGTGCCAGCTACACCCAAAGTCTAACCATACCATGGAAGAGTGTCGCGTCCTCAAAAGTATCTATACACGGCGGGCCGCCCAAGAAGACACCGCCAAGAAAAGTAACAAACGCGACGGGCACGACCACGAAGATGAGGATGAGGACCAAGACAGGGACCCCCGACACCAATACGTCAGCCCCACCGACGTGGTCCACTCCATTTTCGGGGGCAAGGTCTCCACTGAGTCCAAGCGAGAAAGAAAGCTGTTAAAGAGAGCCTGCCTCAACATAGACAGCACGGACGGGCTGATCGCAGATCCGAAATTTCCCGCCTGGTCCCACAGGGAGATCGCGTTCAGCAGGAAGGACCAGTGGGCCGCTATCCCAGAGCCGGGTCGTTTCCCACTAATTCTTGATCCCTGCATCAATAGCATTAGATTCGAGCGCGTGCTCGTGGACGGGGGAAGCTCCATCGACATCCTCTTCCGCAACAGCCTGCCCGCCCTCAAGATATCACCGGCGCAACTAAAACCTTACGACGCCCAATTCTGGGGGGTTTTGCCAGGTCAAAGTTCGGTGCCCCTCGGACAGATAACATTGCCTGTCCAATTCGGCACACCCGATCACTTCCGGACGGAGTTCATCAACTTCGTAGTCGCGGACTTCTACGGGACCTACCACGCCATACTGGGCCGCCCATCGCTGACAAAGTTCATGGCAGTCCCGCACTACTCATACCTAGTGCTTAAGATGCCCACGGAGAAGGGTGTCCTGACCGTCAGAGGCAACGTCTACACTGCGTACACCTGCGAAGAAGAAAGTTTCAAGATCACCGAGGCAATTGACCTCTCAATCCGCATGGCGGAAACAGCAAACCAAGCCGCATAGCTGCCCCCCGACCAGCTCCGACTACCTGAGCAGGAGACAGCCAGAAAGAATTCGAAATCCAAGGAGTACAAAGAAGTGCAGCTGGTCGAAGGCAACCCCGAGAAGACAGCCCTCATCGGGGCTAACCTGGATCCAAAATAGGAAGACGCGCTCGTCAGGTTTCTAAGGGACAACGTGAGCGTTTTCGCATGGAAACCCGCAGACATGCCCGGTGTCCCACGAAACCTGATCGAGCACTCCTTAAACGTCTCGAAGACCGCAAGACCAATCAAGCAAAAACTGCGACGGTTCACTCGTGACAAAAAGGAGGCTATTAGGACAGAAATAACACGGCTTCTAGCAGCCGGATTCATAAAAGAGGTATATCATCCCGATTGGCTCGCCAATCCGGTTCTTGTACGCAAAAAGAATAATGAATGGAGAATGTGCGTTGATTACACCGATCTCAACAAACACTGTCCTAAGGATCCTTTTGGTCTTCCTCGCATCGACGAGGTGGTCGACTCAACGGCCGGATGCGAACTCCTCTCCTTTCTAGATTGCTACTCTGGTTATCACCAGATCTCGTTAAAGGAAGAAGATCAGATCAAAACATCCTTCATCACACCCTTCGGCGCATACTGTTACACTACCATGTCTTTCGGACTTAAAAACGCCGGGGCCACTTATCAAAGGGCCATCCAGCAATGCCTCCACGACGAGATTCGCGATGACCTCGTCGAGGCCTATGTGGACGACGTGGTCGTAAAAACAAGGGACGCGAGCACCCTAATCGACAACTTAGACCGAACCTTCAAGGCACTCAATAGGTACAAGTGGAAGCTCAACCCCAAGAAATGCATTTTCGGCGTTCCTTCCGGTCTACTGCTCGGCAACGTCGTCAGTTGCGACGGCATACGACCAAACCCTTCAAAAGTCAAAGCCGTACTCGACATGCGACCACCGAAGAACGTCAAGGATATTCAGAAGCTAACCGGATGCATGGCCGCCCTCAGTCGTTTCATCTCAAGGCTGGGAGAAAAAGGCCTCCCTTTCTTCAAACTATTGAAAGCGTCAGAAAAATTCTCCTGGACAGAAGAAGCCGACGCTGCGTTCACTCAGCTCAAGACCTTCCTCACTTCACCGCCTGTCCTCACAGCGCCTCAGCCCAATGAAGACCTGCTCCTTTACATTGCTGCAACCGACAGGGTCGTTTCCACGGCAATAGTGGTCGAGCGAGATGAACCAGGTCACGTCTTCAAGGTCCAGAGACCCGTTTACTTCATAAGTGAAGTTTTAAACGAATCCAAGGCCAGGTACCCACAAATACAGAAGCTTATATACGCCATCCTGATAACGTCAAGAAAGCTGAAGCACTACTTCGACGGCCATCGAGTCCTGGTGACAACCAGCTTTCCTCTAGGGGACATCCTGCGCAATAAAGACGCCAATGGCAGAATCGTGAAATGGGCAATGGAATTATGTCCATTTTCTCTAGAGTTCCAGAGTCGCACCACTGTCAAGTCTCAAGCCCTGGTCGATTTCATTGCCGAATGGACGGATCTCAACGAGCCTTCCGTTCCAGATGTCTCAGACCACTGGTCAATGTTCTTTGATGGGTCCTTGAACATCAACGGTGCAGGCGCTGGGATATTGTTCGTATCACCAAACAAGGACACACTCCGCTACGTCCTTCGGATCCTTTTTCCGGCGTCAAACAATGTCGCCGAATACGAAGCTTGCTTACATGGCGTACGACTAGCCGTCGAACTGGGGGTCAAGCGCCTCTATGTCTACGGCGACTCCGCTTTGGTCATCAACCAGCTCAACAAGGAGTGGGACGCAACCCACGAGAAGATGGATCTCTACTGCAAAGAAATTCGCAAATGGGAAACTAACTTCTATGGCATAGAGTACATCCACGTGGTCCGGGATAAGAACCAAGCAGCAGATGCGTTGTCAAAGTTAGGCTCGTCCCGGGCCCAAATCCCGCGGGGTATTTTCGTCCAGGACATCCATGAGCCGAGCGTAAGCTCCCCCCTGGTCGCCAAGCAACCCACCGAGGCAATGCTCATAGATGACGCCACTCCGACAACCAGTGGGCGTGACTGGCGTATCCCGTTCATCAAATACATCTCAGACGGGACAGGTTTGCAGGACAAAACAGAGAACGAGCGTCTCATCCGACGATCAAAGAACTACATCCTGGTCGACGGAAAACTCATGCGGAAAAACGCAAGCTCCGAGGTACTGCTCAAGTGCATACCCCAAGACGATGGTATCAAGCTCTTGGAGGACATACACGCCGGATCCTGCGGCAACCACGCCGCATCTAGAACGCTGGTCGGAAAGGCTTTCCGAGCAGGTTTTTATTGGCCAACCACGGTCAGCGACGCAGAAAAACTGGTTCGGCATTGCGAAGGATGTCAGTTTTTCGCTAAGAGGACCCACGTACCTGCCCATGAAATTCAAACCATCCCGTCGTCCTGGCCCTTTGCTTGCTGGGGGCTTGACATGATCGGACCATTTAAACCAGCCCCGGGCAACTTCAAGTTTGTCTTCGTGTTAATCGACAAGTTCTCCAAGTGGATTGAATACATGCCCCTGGTCAAGGCAACCTCCGAGAAGGCTGTGGAGTTCCTCAATCAAATCATACACAGATTCGGCATCCCGAACAGCATAATCACCGACCTGGGCACTCAGTTTACTGGCACCACTTTTTGGGATTTCTGCGATGACAGAGGCATAGTCATAAAATATGTGTCAGTGGCACATCCACGTGCCAACGGTCAAGTTGAACGTGCTAACGGAATGATCGTCGACGCCCTAAAGAAAAGGTTGTACACCGAGAACGACAGAGCACCCGGTCGATGGATGAAAGAATTGCCGGCAGTGGTCTGGGGCCTCCGAACTCAGACCAGTCGAAACACAGGGGTGTCTCCCTACTTCATGGTGTACGGCGCAGAGGCGGTCTTGCCGTCTGACATACACTTCGGATCTCCTAGAATCGAGCACTTCGACCAGGCGACCGCCGACAACGCCAGAGAACTCGAAATCAATTGCATGGAGGAGAAGCATTTAGTTTCGTGTCTCCGAACAGCAAAATATCTCGCAGCAGTCAGGCGATACTACAACAGGAACGTCAAGGACCGTTCCTTCGTGGTCGGCGATCTGGTGCTTCGATGGAAAACAAGCCAGGAGGGAATGCACAAGCTATCCACCCCCTGGGAAGGACCCTTCGTGGTGACCGAGGTCACACGCCCTACGTCCTACAGATTGGCATACCCAGACGGAACACGAGTGCCTAATTCTTGGCACATCGACAAGCTGCGACGTTTCTATCCATAAAGTTTTAATGACTTTCTTTTGTAAGTATCTTATAATTTTTGATAATGAAATTCTCTATTTTTGGCCCATACCTTGTCACATACAGCACTTGGCAAAACTCCTGCAACGGATGCTCTTAGCGACAACCAAGACAAATGCGGTGACACGTCACTCAGATATTCTTACAGCGCTCAAAACAACAGTCATGACAAAAAGCAAACTTTATTACAAACTTTACATACAAAGTTTACAATAAATACCCTGACGGGCAAACACTAGTCTATTCCTACAGACTACTTTATTGGCCTAGCTGCTCGGGCTGATCACCCGCCTGGCCCTGCTGCCCGGACGAAGGGGTCGGGGCCACCGGCGCCTGGCTGGTCGAGACCGCAGGCGTCGACCGCCCATCTCCCGCAACGGACGCGCCCGACAACTCCCTGGCCGACCTATCTGAGCTCGGCTGGTCTGGAGGAGTGGCCGTTTCGCACAGATTGATGTCGCCGATCACCGTCGACGACAAGTCCAGCAGACTACCCCGAAGTTCGTCCGCTTCCTGTGGGCCGACTTCCTTCGGGTACCCCTCCTCCAGCCTGCTCAAGTCGACCAGGGGGTAGTGGGCGCGCACCATGCTGAGGACGTGCGCGCCGGCAAACTCCCCGGCGTCCTTCACAAACTGCTGGAGCCAGTCCCACGCCCGTTGCGCCTTCTCGACCGGGGTCAACTGCGGCGCGCGGGGCTGGCTCTCCGGGAGCTCGGGGCTGAGCAGATCTAGGACCGGGGACACTCCTTTCCAGATCCTGCAACAGTTGGCCTTCCAGGAGTCCCGGTCCTTGATCAGGTCATCCAGGTGCTTTTTGGTGTTCACCTTGAGCACTGCAAACGAAACGAAACGTTACTTTCGGCATACCAGACAAGCAAAGGGGCAGGCAGCAACCAACAAGGCGGCACCCATTACCAGCTAACTCCCGGTCTTTTCGACCCAATTCCTCTTCCGCTCGCCGCCCGGACTCCTGAGCACCGGCGAGCTGTTGGCTGAGCTGCTCCTTCTCTTGTTGGAGGCTCGCCACCTCCTCCTCCAAGTCTGCGTGAATCCTAAACTGGTCAGCAAAGCAAACTATACAAGTACGCGAAACTGCTCGGAGCGTGTGACTAACCTTCCTGCAGCCGGTACTGGTCGGCCAGACGACGAGCGAGGTCGAGACGACGCTCCTTTTCGGCGCTCATCTCGACCACCTTCTCCCCGACCTCCGCCCGCAACCGGTCTACCTCCGCGGCAAGGGCCTTGTTCTCGGCCATGACGCCTTCTATCTGGTCAAAGCACCGTTTTCGGTACTTCGCCGTTTTCATTACGTCCTACAAAGCAAGCATACAACGATCAAGCAAGACAAGGCAAAAGAATGCGCAGCAGTACAAAAAGCCGCTTACCTTGACTTCGTCGACAAGGCGCTTGGCCGCGCGCTCCACCCTGGCGGCCTCTTCGGTCTCGGCGACCTCCTCATGACCGATAAAGTGATCCCCGCGTTGGCGCCACACATACACGTGTTGGCGGCCATCACGGGGACGACCCTCGATCTCCTCCACCTCGTCGTCGGAGGCCGCCCGGGTTTCCTCCTCCTGTGCTGCGTCACCCCCGGTGGTGGTCCCAGGCATTACTGGCCCTTGGACCAGACCTGGGGAGCCCGCAGCCGAAGAGGCTCCTGCTCGGGGCAGCGGGGGGACTTCACTCCCCCCGGCAGGAGGAGCGGTCGGAGATCTCCCCTTCTCCGAGGAGTTAGTTGGGGGAGCCTCTCCAGCCCTGGTCGGGCTGCTTGTTGTCGGCGCCGCGCTCGGGAGCCCCTCGGTGCTCCCAGGCGCGACTGCAGCTGTTGGCTGCTCTGTGGTCTGGGGGGCTGCATCCCCAGAACCGCGGGCAGGCTCGCCCGTTCCCTGGCCGGCAGTTTGGCCAGGGTCGACATCCGATGCCGCACTGCAGGAACAAAAGTTAAAAAAAAAGAGGAGTCCAAAATACGTAAGTCGAACACTTACAGGTCTGACCGACGATGGGTCGCGGTGAACCTCCTCCTCGCCCGGCCGGTCGGCACCTGTGCCCCCACCTCGGCAACTCGCGGGGCAGCGGCGCCGCTGGCCACTCGATCAGTGGCGACCGGCGCAGTGTCTGGGCGGCTCCGAGGCCGTCGGACCAACGACGGCGCAGCCTCCTCGTCGTCGTCATCGTCGTCGACGATCCGCACGAGCCGACGACGCTTCGGCGCTTGGCTGCTCTCCGCCGGTAGGTCTGCCGGCAGCTCCGGTGTCGGCAAGGGATCCGCCGGCAATGGCGTTTTCCCCGCTACCCTCTCCTCGGAGGTCGGGACGGGGCGAGCTCGGTCTTCCTCACTGCTGGTGTAATGAGTACACCGAGCAGCGTCCTCCTCTGGCGGGACCTCTCCCGCAGGATTTTCCATCCCCGGCGCCAGTGATGCATACACCACGCACCGGTCGACATCACCGACCTGCAAAAGCAACAGAGATGAGTCAACTGCAGACGATATACGAATGATCAAACAGAGTCTGCTACATACCTTTGGTGCTGGTCGTCCTAACTTGAAGGCTTGCACCCGATCACTGCCACGGATGAAGCCCCCATCCGCGAAGTTAAATAGCTCGTTCAACAGCTGTTGTACCTCCGCTTTCTCCAAGATCTCCGACCGCATCCTGGTCGGGTCTGCGCTTCCGGCATACTCGTACGCCGAGTGCACCCTCTTCTGGCAGGGCATCACCCGGCGGCAAATGAAGTTGCCGACCACGCCAAGCCCATCCAGGCGCGACCAGTCGATCAGTTTCATCAGATCCGCCACTTGACCGTCGAACTCTGGGCGGTCGGTCCAGCTCGTCCTCTTTTCGGGAATGTACCCCACGTCGCAGAACGTGGAGCTGCCCGGTTCCTCCCTGACGTAGAACCACTTCCTGTACCATTCGGTCAAGGAAGTGTTCCATGGGCAGTGCAGGTAGCGATTCTTCATCCCATCACGAAGGTTGAGGTATACTCCACCTGCAACCTTGGAGCCTCCAACTGCTCCCTTCTTCCTCAAGCAGAAAAGGTACCGGAAAAGATCGAAGTGAGGCTCTATGCCAACATAGGCCTCGCACAGATGGATGAAGGTGGAAATAAGGAGAATTGAGTTCGGGTGCAGATTGCAAATCCCGATCTCATAGTACAAAAGAAGACCTTGAAGAAAAGGATGAACAGGAACACCAAAGCCTCTCTTAACGAAATCCTCAAAAACGACGATCTCACCGGCGCGAGGGTCGGGGTAGCTCTCCCCCTCCGGCGCCCTCCAGCCGCCGAGCTCTGCGCCGTGCAGAAGCCCCATATCGACGAGGTCACCAAGAGATTTTGTGGTGCTGCGGGACTTCTTCCACTCCTTGGCCATCAGTTCGGCCCTCTTCCTGGAGTCGCTCTTCGCCATTAGAGGTGCGAATGTGGGCTGGAGCTAGGAAGATGCAGGAGATTGGAGAAGATGAGAGCGGAAGGTTTGAAGGCAATGGCAGGCGAAGCGGTACAGGCGGTCCTATTAGGCCCTTATAAACCCGCGACCCCACCTCTCCCACTTCCTGTATTCTCGGGAAGTGGGCAGGCCATGCGGCGGACGCGGCGTTTCGGTTTACAATGATTATAGACAATTAATGCGGCGGAGTTTTCGTACCAATTGATGGTTTCCTTTTCTCAAACCATGCAAAGAGCGGTTGTACAGTTGCCAGGCGCAGCTTTTCATGCATCCGTCTGACATATCGTCAGGAGACCCCGTCACGTCAACTTTAATTGGAAAGATCTTTTCAAAAGTAAGAAGACACATACGCCAGTGAGTCAGCAATCCGAGGACTGCACCGACCACCGAGCACTCGACTCTCGGGGACTGGTCGCCCAGTCTATCAGCTCGGAACTTCAAGGACTGCACCGACCGCCGAGCACTCGACGCTCGGGGACTGGTCGCCCAGTCTATCAGCTCGGAACTTCAAGGACTGCACCGACCACCGAGCACTCGACGCTCGGGGACTGGTTGCCCAGTCTATCAACTCAGAACTTTAAAGCATGCACTGACCACCGAGCACTCGACGCTCGGGGACTGGTCGCTCAGTCTATCAGCTCAAAACTTTAAAGCACGCACCGACCACTGAGCACTCGACGCTCGGGGACTGGTCGTACGGTATAGCAACATATAATTCCAAGAAGCACACTAAGTGCCTGGGGACTGGTCGATTGATCTTTTCGATTGCAGACGAGCATGACATGCTCGGGGACTGGTCAATTCAATTTTTTAGACCTTGCTACAAGGCTCATACTTCGCCTTCCAGCAAGCTCGGGGACTACATCGGTACGATGCATCTAGCGATGCATCTCAGTCTCAAAACTACTTTGGGGAATTTTCTTTTGACCCTGGCACCACGTGCCTACGCCACCTACTACCAGGCTCGGGGACTAAGTGGGCACACTTCACCTGGCGGTGAATTTGCTTGCTTTTTTGATGCTTCTACCTTTCAAAAAGGCAAAGTGGGCACACTTCACCAGGAAAGAAATTTTTTTTAGAGCACCATGCATTCTTCGAACAACCTGCTTCTTCGATGTCAACGTTGATCAACTGTCTTTCGAGTTGGTCAAGGAACCGTTGCAACTGTTTGGGCGATTTCCCCGCTTATTGAAGACGACAAGCCTCGCTGATCGAAGAAGCTCAAGACGGCGTGTTGCATCACAATACATGGCGCTCGGGGACTAGCTGTGGGGGTATAAACCCCTATACCCTTACGGCTAGACTTCAGCCAGGAAGCTTGGCCCACTACGAGACGAGTTCAAGGCTTGATCCGACAGCCCGAGTTTCGCGCAAGGAAACAAGACGTGGAGATCAAGCAGGATTCTAGTCGGTTAGAATAGGAATTGATATCGAATTATCTACGGCAGTTGTAACCGACTAGGATTAGTTTCTAGCTCTGTAACCCTGCCCTCCAGACTATATAAGGAGGGGCAAGGGACCCCCCTAACACATCATATTCTCTCAGCACAAATCAATACAACCAGACGCAGGACGTAGGTATTACGCCAACTCGGCGGCCGAACCTGGATAAAAAGCTTGTCCGTGTCTTGCGTCACCATCGAGTTCGTAGTTTGCGCACCGTCTACCGATAAACTACTACCGTGGGTATACCCCAAGGTAGACTGCCGACTAGCTTTCGTCGACAGGGGCCAACCTGGATCCAAAATAGGAAGACGCACTCGTCAGGTTTCTAAGGGACAACGTAAGCGTTTTCGCATGGAAACCCGCAGACATGCCCGGCGTCCCACGAAACCTGATCGAGCACTCCTTAAATGTCTCGAAGACCGCAAGACCAATCAAGCAAAAGCTGCGACGGTTCGCTCGTGACAAAAAGGAGGCTATTAGGACAGAAATCACACGGCTTCTAGCAGCCGGATTCATAAAAGAAGTGTATCACCCCGATTGGCTCGCCAATCCGGTTCTTGTACGCAAAAAGAATAATGGAGAATGTGCGTTGATTACACTGATCTCAATAAACACTGTCCTAAAGATCCTTTTGGTCTCCCTCGCATCGACGAGGTGGTCGACTCAACGGCTGGATGCGAACTCCTCTCCTTTCTAGACTGCTACTCTGGTTATCACCAGATTTCGCTAAAGGAAGAAGATCAGATCAAAACGTCTTTTATTACACCTTTCGGCGCATACTGCTACACGACCATGTCTTTCGGACTCAAAAACGCCGGAGCCACTTATCAAAGGGCCATCCAGCAATGCCTCCACGACGAGATTCGTGATGACCTCGTCGAGGCCTATGTGGACGACGTGGTCGTAAAGACAAGGGACGCGAGCACCCTAATCGACAACTTAGACCGAACTTTCAAGGCACTCAATAGGTACAAGTGGAAGCTCAACCCCAAGAAATGCATTTTCGGCGTTCCTTCCGGTCTACTGCTCGGCAACGTTGTCAGTCGCGACGGCATACGACCAAACCCTTCAAAAGTAAAGGCCGTACTCGACATGCGACCACCGAAGAACGTAAAGGATATCCAAAAGCTAACCGGATGTATGGCCGCCCTCAGTCGCTTCATCTCAAGGCTAGGAGAAAAAGGCCTCCCTTTCTTCAAACTACTAAAAGCGTCGGAAAAATTTTCTTGGACAGAAGAAGCCGACACCGCATTCAACCAGCTTAAGACCTTCCTCACTTCACCACCTGTCCTTACAGCGCCTCAGCCCAATGAAGACCTACTCCTTTACATTGCTGCAACCGACAGGGTTGTTTCCACGGCAATAGTGGTCGAGCGAGGTGAGCCAGGTCATGCCTACAAGGTCCAGAGACCAGTTTACTTCATAAGTGAAGTCTTAAACGAGTCCAAGGCCAGGTATCCACAAATACAGAAGCTCATATACGCCATTCTAATAACGTCAAGAAAGCTGAAGCACTACTTCGACGGCCATCGAGTCCTGGTGACAACCAGTTTCCCTCTCGGGGACATCCTGCGCAATAAAGACGCCAATGGCAGAATCGTGAAATGGGCAATGGAATTATGTCCATTTTCCCTGGAGTTCCAGAGTCGCACCACTGTCAAGTTTCAGGCCCTAGTCGATTTCATTGCTGAATGGACGGACCTCAACGAGCCTTCCGTTCCCGATGTCTCAGATCACTGGTCAATGTTCTTTGACGGGTCCTTGAACATCAACGGTGCCGGCGCTGGGATATTGTTCGTATCACCCAACAAGGACAAGCTGCGTTACGTCCTTCGGATCCTTTTTCCGGCGTCAAACAACGTCGCCGAATACGAAGCATGCTTGCATGGCATAAGACTAGCCGTTGAGCTGGGAGTCAAGCGCCTCTATGTTTATGGCGACTCCGCTTTGGTCATCAACCAGCTCAACAAGGAGTGGGACGCAACCCACGAGAAGATGGATCTCTACTGCAAAGAAATTCGCAAATGGGAAACCAACTTCTACGGCATAGAGTACATCCACGTGGTCCGGGATAAGAACCAAGCAGCAGATGCGTTGTCGAAGTTAGGCTCATCTCGGGCCCAGATCCCGCGGGGTATTTTCGTCCAGGACATCCACGAGCCGAGCGTAGGCTCCTCCCTGGTCGACAAGCAACCCACCGAGGCAATGCTCATAGATGACGCCACTCCGACAACCGGTGGGCGTGACTGGCGTACCCCGTTCATCAAATACATATCGGACGGGACAGGCCTTCAGGACAAAACAGAGAACGAGCGCCACTTGACCATCGAACTCCGGGCGGTCGGTCCAGCTCACCCTCTTCTCGGGAATGTACCCCACGTCGCAGAACGTGGAGCTGCCCGGTTCCTCCCTGACGTAGAACCACTTCCTATACCATTCGGTCAAGGACGTGTTCCATGGACAGTGCAGGTAGTGATTCTTCATTCCATCACGAAGGTTGAGGTATACTCCACCTGCAACCTTGGAGCCTCCAACCGCTCCCTTCTTCCTCAAGCAGAAAAGGTAACGAAAAAGATCGAAGTGCGGCTCTATGCCAACATAGGCCTCGCACAGATGAATAAACGTGGAGATAAGGAGAATGGAGTTCGGGTGCAGATTGCAAATCCCGATCTCATAATACAAAAGAAGACCTTGGAGAAAAGGATGAACCGGAACCCCAAATCCCCTCTTAGCGAAATCTTCGAACACGACGATCTCACCGGCACGAGGGTCGGGGAAGCTTTCTCCTTCCGGCGCTCTCCAGCCACCAAGCTCCGAGCTGTGCAGGAGTCCCATGTCGACGAGGTCACCGAGGGATTTGGTGGTGCTGCGGGACTTCTTCCACTCCTTGGCCATCAGTTCGGCCCTCTTCTTGGAGTCGCTCTTCGCCATTGGAGGTGAGAAGTGGACTTGGGTTACGAAGATGCAGGTGACTGAAAGAGGCGAGAATGGAAGGCTTGAGGGCAATGGCAGGGTAAGGAGTACAGGCGGAACTGTCAGGCTCTTATAACCCGCAACTCCACCTCTCCCATTTCCTATATTCTCGGGAAGTGGGCGGGCCATGCGGCGGATGCGGCGTTTCGGTTTACAATGATTATAGACAATTAATGCGGCGGAGTTTTCGTACCAATAGATGGTTTCCTTTTTCTCAAACCACGGAAAGGGCGGCTGCACAGTTGCCAGGCGCAACTTTTCATGCGTCCATCTGACAACCCATCAGGAGGCCTTGTCATGTCAACTTTAACTGAAAAGATCGTTTCAATAAAAAGAAGACAAATATGCCAGAGAGTCAACAATCCGGGGACTGCACTGACCACCGAGCACTTGACGCTCGGGGACTGGTCGCCCAGTCTATTAGCTCGGAACTTCAAGGACTGCACCGACCACCGAGCACTTGACGCTCGGGGACTGGTCGCCCAGTCTATTAGCTCGGAACTTCAAAGACTGCATCGACCACCGAGCACTCGATGCTCGGGGACTGGTCGTACAGTATAGCAACGCAGAATTCTAAGGAGCGCACTTGGTGCTTGGGGACTGGTCGTCATACTATTATACACCCGGGGACTGGTCGATTAGTCTATTTAATCTCAGACGGGTTGGTAAATTCAATTTTTTAGACCTTGCTACAAGGCTCATACTCCGCCTTCCAGCAAGCTCGGGGACTACAACGGTACGATGCATCTGGCGATGCATCTCAGTTACAGAATTTCTTTGAGGACTTTTATTTTGACCCTGGCACCACGTGCCTACGTCACCTACTACCAGGCTCGGGGACTAAGTGGGCACACTTCACCTTGCGGTGAATATGCATGCTTTTTTGATATTTATACCTTTCAAAAAAGTAAAGTGGGCACACTTCACCAGGAAAGAAATCTTTTTTAATTTAGAGCACCATGCATTCTTCGAACAACTCGCTTCTTCGATGTCAATGTCGATCAACTGCCTTTTGAGTTGGTCAAAGGACCGTTGCAACTGTTTGGGCGACTTTCCCACTTATTGAAGACGTCAAGTCTCACTGATCGAAGAAGCTCAAGACGGCGTGTTACATCACAATACATGGTGCTCGGGGACTAGCTGTGGGGGTATAAACCCCTATACCCTTACGGCTAGACTTCGGCCAGGAGGCTTGGCCCATTACGAGACGAGTTCAAGGCTTGATCCAACAACCTGGAGTTTTGCGCAAGGAAACAAGATGTGGAGATCAAGCAGGATTCTAGTCGGTTAGAATAGGAATTGATATCAAATTATCCATGGCAATTGTAACCGACTAGGATTAGTTTCCAGATCTGTAACCCTGCCCTCCAGACTATATAAGGAGAGGCAAGGGACCCCCCTAGGAGATCATATTCTCTCAACACAAATCAATACAACCAGACGCAGGACGTAGGTATTACGCCAACTCGGCGGCCGAACCTGGATAAAAAGCTTGTCTGTGTCTTGCGTCACCATCGAGTTCGTAGTTTGCGCACCGTCTACCGATAAACTACTACCGTGGGTATACCCCAAGGTAGACTGCCGACCAGCTTTCGTCGACAGCAAGTCCTTAGCATAGGATGACATGTCAATCAAATTTACCTTGTGTTGCTCGAAGGAGAGGTATGTCTAATAATGGGGGTGCATCAACACATATTTGAGAAGTCAAGTATGTTCAATTCATTCCTTAGCTTGCAAAACCTCTTCTCATCAAGTGGCTTGGTGAATATATCGGCAAGTTGATCATCGATGCCTATACTCTCAATGAAAATGTCCCCTTTTTGTTGATGATCTCTTATGAAGTGATGGCGGACATCTATGTGCTTTGTTCTTGAGTGTTGAACCGGATTGTTGGTGAGCTTCACGGCACTTTCATTGTCACATAGCAATGGCACTTGTTTGAAATTGATTCCAAAGTCCTTCAATGTTGCCTTCATCCATAGGATTTGTGCACAACAATTACCAGCGGCAATGTACTCCGCTTCGGCGGTTGATATGGATGACCATGAGACAAGTGATCTTCCCAATAGTTGACATGTGCCCGATGTGCTTCTTCTTTCAACTTTGAATCCCGCATAGTCCGAATCAGAATATCCAACAAGTTAAAACTTTGCACCTTTGGGATACCATAGACCAACATTTTGTGTATGCTTCAAGTACCTCAATATTCTTTTTGTTGCTTTCAAATGACTTTCTCTTGGTGAGGCTTGGAATCTTGCACACATGCATACACTAAACATGACATCCGGTCTTGATGCTGTCACATAGAGTAGGCTTCCAATCATAGACCGATACAACTTTTGATCCACCATATTTCCACTTGTATCACTATCTAAGCTTCCATTTGTTCCCGTTGGTGTGCTAATTGATTTTGCATCATCCATATCAAACTTCTTGAGCATGTCTTTTATGTACTTGCCTTGACTCACAAATGTGCCATTCTTCAATTGCTTGATTTGAAGACCAATGAAGTAACTAAGCTCTCCAATCATTAACATCTCAAACTCATTAGCCATCATGTTGCCAAACTCCTCACAAAATTCTTGATTGGTTGATCCAAATATGATATCATCAACATAGATTTGCAACACAAACAAGTCTTTGCCAATATTTTTGGTGAAGAGAGTGGTGTCAACCTTGCCCATCTTGAAACCTTTAGAGAGTAAGAAATCTCTCAATCTCTCATACCATGCTCTTGGTGCTTGCTTCAAACCATACAATGCCTTTCTTAGCTTGTAAACATGGTTGGGTTTCTTGTCATCTTCAAAACTGGGAGGTTGCTCAACATATACTTCTTCATTGATATAACCATTGAGAAATGCACTTTTCACATCCATTTGATATAACCTGATATTATGTGCACAAGCATAGGCCAACAAGATCCTAATTGCTTCCAATCTTGCAACAGGGGCATATGTTTCACCAAAGTCAAGACCTTCAACTTGAGTATAGCATTGTGCTACCAATCTTGCTTTGTTTCTTACAACTATCCCATCTTGATCTTGTTTGTTGCGAAAGACCCATCTAGTACCAATGACATTGTGATCACTAGGCCTCTCAACTAATTCTCATACTTGATTTCTCTTGAAGTTGTTAAGCTCTTCATGCATAGCATTGACCCAATCAACATCTCTCAATGCTTCATCAATCTTCTTTGGCTCAATTTGAGACACAAAGGAGAAATGCTCACAAAATGATGCTAGTCTTGATCTAGTTTGCACTCCTCTTTGAATGTCGCCTATGATATGATCCAATGGATGATCTCTTGCAATATTTGTTGGTTGGAGTATTTGCACTTGATTGCTTGCACTTGGTTGATCATGAGATGATGTACTAGCTTGTTGATTTTGCACTTGAGTACCACTTGTACTAGCTTGATTTTGATCATGAGAACCACTAGCTTGCACAATGGAGGTAGGAAGCACTTGATCTTTGTCTTCTTCAACATCAATCACCTCTCTAGGCCTCAAATCACCAATATCCATGTTCTTCATTGCATTGGCCAATTGAGTGCCTCTCACATCATCTAGATTCTCCTCTTGCTCTTGAGAGCCATTGGTTTCATCAAACTCAACATCATGCACCTCCTCAAGAGTACCATTAGCTAAATTCCAAACTCTATAAGCTTTGCTAGTAGTGGAGTAACCAAGCAAGAAGCCTTCATCACATTTCTTTTCAAATTTACTCAATCTAGTACCTTTCTTCAATATGTAGCATTTGCAACCAAAAACCCGAAAATATGCAATGTTGGGCTTTCTACCATTTAAGAGCTCATATGGTGTCTTCTCCATCATTGGGTGACAATAGAGTCGGTTGCTATAGTAGCAAGCCGTGTTGATTGCTTCGGCCCAAAAGGAATGACTCACATTGTATTCACTCAACATTGATCTTGCCATGTCAATCAAGGTTCTATTTTTCCTCTCAACAAGACCATTTGATTGTGGAGTGTACTTGGCTGAGAATTGATGCCTAATGCCAACTTCATCACAAAACTCATCAACTCTTGTGTTCTTGAATTCACTTCCATTGTCACTTCTCACTTTCTTGATGGTTGTTTCAAACTCATTGTGTATCCTCTTGACACATGATTTGAAGGTTGCAAAATCATCACTCTTGTCACTAAGAAAGAATACCCAAGTATATCTTGTGAAATCATCCACTATCACAAATCCATATTTATTTCCACCAATGCTTGTGTATGTGGTTGGTCCAAATAGATCCATGTGCAACAACTCAAATGCCTTGCATGTACTCATGATGCTCTTCTTTGGATGAGTGTTGCCAACTTGCTTTCCGGCTTGACATGCACTACAAAGCTTGTCTTTCTCAAATGTGACACCTTTCAAGCCTCTAACAAGATCATGCTTGACTAACTTGTTTAATTGTTTCATTCCAACATGAAGCCTTCTATGCCATAACCAACGCATGCTAGATTTAGTGAGCAAGCATGTTGACAATTGAGCTTCATTAGCATTGAAATCAACCAAGTATAGATTCTCATATCTAAAGCCTTTGAATATCAAGTTAGAGCCATCTACACTTTTGATCTCTACATCATCAACTCCAAATATGCATTTGAAACCAAGATCACAAAGTTGAGCTACAGATAGCAAGTTGAAATTCAAGCTCTCTACTAGTAGCACATTGGAAATGCTCAAGTCATTGGATATAGCAACTTTACCGAGCCCTTTGACCTTGCCTTTGCCATTGTCACCAAATGTGATACTATCAACACCATTGTCATCATTTGGATTGATTGAATTGAACATTCTTGAATCACTGGTCATGTGTTGTGTGCACCCACTATCAAGCACCCAATGCCTTCCTCCACCTTTATAGTTTACCTACAAAACAAATCAATGTTTCTTAGGTACCCATACTTGTTTGGGTCCTTGGAGGTTAGTGACTAAGCTCTTGGCCTTCTTCTTTGGACCCACAATTGGTGTACCAACAAACTTAGCATGCACACCCTTCTCACCCTTGGTAAGTACATAACAAGAATCAAAAGGAATGTAAGGTACATTAGCAATTTTCTTGTTCTTGTTCATTTTGTTGCAATTAAGCTCTAGATGCCCAACTTGCTTGCATTTGTTGCAATACCGACCATTGCTCTTAACAAAGCTAGGCTTGTGAGTTACAAAGGCCGCCTTGCCTTTCTTGGGGGTATAGCCTAATCCCTCTTTGTTGAGAGAAAACCTTTGGCTACCCAAGCACTTTAGCAAGTGGGCCTCACCACCATAGGCCATGCCTAGGGCGTGAGTGAGCTCAACCACCTCTCTCTTGAGAGTCTCATTCTCAACCTTTAGTGAGGTATCACACGTGATACTAACACTAGAGGTAGAGGTAGAGTTGGTGGTGGTGGATGAAGACCTACAAGAAGAGTTAGTGGCAACAATAATAGATGGGTTGGGTGATTCATTAATTAAGTCACATGTTGGGCCCACATCACATGATACAACAACCTTTTCCTTGTTCTCTTCTAATAACAAGGAGTGAGCTTTCTCAAGCTTGGTGTGAGCCTTGCCAAGCTTCTCATGGGCTTCCACTAGCCTCTCATGATTAGCATTGAGCTCATCAAAGGATTGCTCAAGAGCTTTTAACTTATTGGCTAATTCTTTGCACTTCTTGTTTTTAGATAGAATGAGTGAATCGGCTTGTTCTAGTATGTCCATGAGTTGTTCATTAGTGAATTCATTTTCATCATCACTATCACTATCATGTTCATTTTCACTTTCACTTTCACTCTCATCATATTGTACCTTATGGCCCTTGGCCATGAAGCATGAAGGAGTGTCGAAGAGTGATGGCTTGTTGATAGCAATGCTTGCAAGTGCCTTCTTCTTGGATGCCTTGTCATCATCACTAGAATCATCATCCGAAGAAGCATCACTATCCCATGTCACAACATAGGATCCACCTTTCTTCTTCTTCTTGAACACCATCTTCTTCTCTTTCTTTTCTTTCTTCTCCTTCTTGTTTTTCTTGTCATGCTCATCATTGTCACTATTGTAAGGACAATCCGCTACAATATGATCGGGGCTCTTGCATTTGTAGCATAGCCTCACATGTTCCTTGTTCTTGAATGATCTCTTCTCTTTCTTGTATGGTAGCCCTTCTTCTTCATCATTTTGCCAAATTTGCGGACAAAGAGTGCTAGTGCTTCATCATCGCTATCATCATTGGAGCACTCCTCATCACTTGATTCTTCCTTCTTAGCCTTGCCCTTGTTCTTGCTCTTGGATGAAGAGCTAGCTTTGAATGCTACACTCTTCTTCTTATCATCCTCATCCTTCTTCATGACCTCATCATCATCATTATCATTGTATTGATCTTCGGTCATGACATCTCTAAGTACCTCATTGGGAGATACACCGTCAATCCTCCTCTAAAGATGATTGTTCTCAATGTCTTGAACCTCTTGGGCAAGCACATCAAGAACTTGTGAATAAAGTCCTCATCTTTTACTTTCTCACCAAGGCCCTTGAGATCATTGATGATGACTTGGAGCCTATAGAACATCTTAGGTATAGATTCATCATCCTTCATCTTGAACTTTGAGAGCTTGTCCTTGAGCATGTACAACTTGGCACTTTTTACCGTTGTAGTGCCCTCATATGTTTCTTCAAGCCTCGTCCACACTTCACTAGCCTTCTCAAGATCTTTGACTTGCTCAAACACCTTTGAATCAATGCCATTGTATATTGTGTTGAGAGCCATAGTATTGCATTGCTTGTTTGCTCTCATTGTTGGTGGGGTTAGCGGGGTCAAGGATCACAAAGTCATTCTCCGTGACTTCCCACACTCTATCATTGATTGATCCAAGGTACATCTTCATTTTTCTCTTCCAATAGTCAAAGGAACTTGAGCCATCAAAGAACGGTGGTTTGCCCCCAACATGGTTAAACACTATTTGAGCCATAATTTGTGCACTGAGGTTGTTAAGCCTTCACAAAACGGTGACCACTGCTCTGATACCACTTGAAAGGTCCTAATATGGCTAGAGGGGGGTGAATAGCCTATTTAAAAATTCTACAAACTCACTAGAGCAAGAAGTTAGTAAATGACAAAGCAAAGCTTTTTGCTCTAGATCTAAAGGGGTGTTTGCAAGCCACCTACCCAACAATTCTAGTTGCTAAGATCACTATGCACACAAGAGCTAAGTCTCTACAAGCTACACTAGAGAACTAAGCTACACAAGGCAAAGTAAGCAACTAAACTAATTACACTAGTTTGCGGTAAGTAAAGATAGGATGAGATATTTATACCGCCGTGTAGGGGATGAACCAATCACCAATATAAACAATCAAGCACTGGGAGAATGCCAATCAAACACAATTGAGACACCATTTTTTCTCCCGAGGTTCACGTGCTTGCCGGCACGCTACGTCCCCGTTGTGTCGACCAACACTTGGTGGTTCGGTGGCTAAGAGGTGTAGCACGAACCTCGTCCTCACTAGGACACCACAAGAACCTACCCACAGTGAGGTAGCTCAATGACACGAGCAATTTACTAGAGTTACCTTTCGGCTCTCCGCCGGGGAAGGTACAAGACCCCTCACAATCACCGTGAGATGGTCACAAACAATCACCAACTCGTGCCAAAGCTCCTCCGCTGCTCCAAGCCATCTAGGTGGCGGCAACCACCAAGAGTAACAAGAAAACCACTGCTAGAACGATCCCCAAGTGACACTAGATGCAATCACTCAAGCAAATGCACTGGGAATCACTCCCAATCTCACAAAGATGTATAATCTATGAAGGAGATGAGTGGGAGGTGTATGCTTAGGCTCACAAGGATGTCAAGTATGTTAGAATGCCAAGAGAGTGAGCCCCAAGCCAGCCAAACACGTATTTATAGACCCCTCAGCAAATAGAGCTGTTGGCTCTTTTCATTGGGCAAAACTCGGGGTCACCGGACGCTCTTAAAGGGGCACCGGACACTTCAACACCTGCGTCCGGTGCTCCAAAGTCAGCCACGTGTCACCTTTGAAACTCTTGTGTCAGAGTCTAACGGTCACCTGCAGTGCACCGGACGCGTCCGGTGCACACCGATCTTAAGCACAGAGAGGTCTGCAAGAAACACAGTGTCACCGGACGCTGAGCACCGGACCGTCCGGTGCTCACCGAACTTAAACTTAGAGAGCTCTGCAAAACGCTCAGGTCACCGGACGCACACCACCGGACGCTCCCGGTGCTTCCAGTCAAACACAACGGCCAAAGTTAGATCGCACCGGATGCATGAACAGGAGCTCCCCTGTGTCCGGTGTTCACCGTCCAGTGCTTAACCGTAGCACCACAGCACACCGGACGCTCAGCCTCAGCGTCCGGTGCCTCAACGGCCAGCGTCCGATGAGTGTTTGTCTACGAGGAACACTCCCGTGACTTCTCCAAATTTCCCACCAGCGCAATAGAAAATATGCACTTCCTTTTCTCAAAAAGCGCCGAATCCTACCTTGCAAGCTTGGCGGGAGGGAGAGAAGAACCCATCCTCTCTCTACCCTTCAAACTCCACCTCCTTCTCAAAGCGTGCCAACACCACAACGTGTAAACCAACAAGTGCACATGTGTTAGCAATTTCACAATCATTTTCTTTGAAAGAGTTAAGTTAGCTCACTAGGTTCTAAATGCATGTACAAGAATAATGACACCTAGTGGCACATGATAACCGTTTAACCAAAGAATTCCCCTCTTTATAGTATGGCTATCTATCCTAAATGTGATCACACCCTCTATGGTGTCTTGATCACCAAAACCAAAACCCTAAGCAATACCTTTGCCTTGATCTCCATAGGGTTTTGTTTTTCTCTTTCTTCTTTTCCATGTTGAGCACTTGATCATCTTGTGGTCATCACCATCATCACCATGATCATCACTTACTCCATCACTTGGCATGTACCAACCTCATTAAGTCTACACACACTTAGTATTAAGGTTAGTACTAGGGTTTCATCAATTATCCAAAACCGAACTAGGGCTTTCACTTTCAACGAGAGAAAAGAAGAACAAGCAAAAGGAGGCATCACACCTCGACACATCAATGGCAAGAAGCCCGGGTTCAGCATCAACACCATCTAGAGGAGTACGACCACTAACACCTAGATTTGGAGGCTAAAGAAGAATAACATCCGGAGGATGGAAGATGTTGGCATGATCGCCATGCTCATGAAGACTGAATAGCTGGATCTTCCCATAATCTTGAGTTAGAATTAAAGCTTGTTAGAGGCCATAAGATTTACAATACCTCGTACATGAATGTCTACACCTCAGCTAAAGAATATGAAGTCATTGAAAATCCAAGCACCAACTAGGAATGGTTGAAGGCTATATTGCAGTCTAGTGCTCTTCAATTGTAATAAAGGGGCATGTATACGACCGAACATCCATCTCTAGCGAGTAGCCAAGGGCATAGTTAGCGGGTCTATTTCCATGATTGGATTGCCCCAACCTTGGTCAAAATAGAGGCAACTAGGAGGATCAGGAAGCACAGGGAGGCCAAGACAGGGATGGCTGGCCACTAGTTCACCCGACCCCGTGCAATCCACGATGCAAAGATAGGGACAAAGTCAGAGCTGAATCTAAGTATAGGGAGGCCAGACTTCCTAATAGGTTCCTTGCTTCTCTAACCATCTGTTGTCCATATAGCTACCTTACAAATTCAGGCCATCCAATCTCTCCAAGTATGATGGCAAGATCAAGCCAAATCAGTGGCTCCGTATTTATTCATAGTCAATTGAGCTTGCTGATGGCGATGGTGACATCAAGACCTTATTCTTTCCCAAGGCACTTGAGGCAGTGCCCCTCACATGGTTTGACAAGCTGCCTGGGTCAATTAGGCATTAGGATGACCTGTAGAAGATTTTTTGTAGCAACTTTGCAAGTATCCTTACTCACCAGGCACTCGGGTGGGGCTTAGGGCATGTACTCAAAAGAAAGAGAAAGTTTTCAAGAATACTTTCATTGCTTTGGAGAGCTATATGCCCATGTTAATGATGTCACTGATTGAGAGCTCATCGATGACTTTTCCATGAAAATCAGGGCAAAACGGTAGTTCAAGGACTTCTATAGAGATAATCCACAAACCCATAAGGAGTTTACATCTATGGTTCAGAAGATGATTGTGTTAGAAGAAAGAAGCCATGAAAGATTTGGTGATGATCGAGAGAACTAGGATAATGCTATCAATAGAGGCAATCAAGGCAAGCAACAAAACCAGAAGTGTAGACTTGATAACATGGTAGCCTGTGCTGATAAGTCCAAGAAATCAAATAAAACACAGGAGATTCAAAGACATGGAGACTTTACCTTGCCCATGGCATTCGAACGCATCACATACGGCAAATGGTTGCTGGAACTTCGAGAATTATACTTAGAAGAATGACATAGGCAAAGGCAAGGGTAAAGAAAACAACATTAACAAAGACTAGGAGGATCAAGGAGATAAGGGGATTTAGAAATACAAAGGCATCATGTCAATAATCTTTGCTAGAGTTCTAGGTTCTAAAAGCAAGCAACATGACAATCTTGCCCTGTGGATCATCTCATCGGCTGAACCCGCTACTCCCAAGTACCTCAATTGGTCCTTGTACCTAATCCAATTCTCTCGATAGAATCAATGGACTAGTGTTAAAATTGCTAGGCATTACCCACTGGTCCTAGGTCCCACCATTGTAGGTATGACCATCACATAGGTCCTGATTAATGGACATCTTCACCTACACTTTGAGGATGATTGGTCTCAACTTTGTTGGTCTACTTACTCCTACAGATGTACCGTTCTATGGAATAGTACCTAGCAAAGTGGCTATGCCTCTTGGCTAAATCATGCTCCTAGTCACCTTTGAGACCCAGACAACTACCATACCGAGTTCATCAAGTTTGAGGTCACCGACTTTGGATCATCTTACTATGCCATATTAAGGAGACCTGCGTGTTGATGGTCATTAACACCTCATTCTACCATCCACATTTTACCCGATTATAAGGTAAATCAACATGAAATAATGGAATTCTCATTTATAATCACCTAGTTCCACATGTCCTTGGAAAATTATTTGCATGCAGGGAAAAACACCAAAAATGGTCAAATTTGAGCATGGAGTGATACATGGACATGACAGGGGAGCAATCAGGCCAAGTGGCCCCACGGCCACCGCCACATAGGTGGCGCCTGCCCCCCTAAGTGTCTCTGCCATGTCACTGATACATGGGAGATCACCTCCCCATGGCTTGTACACCATCCATCCCTATCAGTTTGATCCAAGGAGGAGAATGGATGTGCCATGGATCCATGGGCCTACCATCATACTCCAAAGACTATGAAAACTGCCATTCCAACCAGCATTTGGGCATCCACCGAGTTCATAACCATCATTGGGGTGCATCCAAGGCTATTGGATAGCAAGATGGTGGATCCTCCCATACCGACGCGTGTAAGCTCACTTCCATCCACCGACCTCCAACACATTTACAAATGCCCCTTCTCTTTGGTGCTATTAATACACTTCCATCCACCAATCAGCATTCATGATCAACTTCAAGCTTCACATTAGCATTTAGTAATAGAACATACATCTCTTGCTCTAGCTTAGCTTAGTTGTTCTAGCTTAGAAGTAGCAGCTAGCTAGCAAGAGGAGAAGAGTTGGATGGAACCTCTGCCTCGGAGTATAGAAAAGTCTTCTAGAGTCTTTGGGTCAAGTATAGCTCCTTTGTGAACATACAGTTCTTACTTAATATAGTACTTTACTTTTAGTACTTATTAAGTATTTACTTTATGACTTTAAGTTCAAGTCTTACTCTTACTTCTATTTATTAGTAGTAAGTCTAGGTCCTTGTTCTACCAGCAACTAGCTACCTTAGTGATAGCTTTATCATATCTAGTAATTGCTCATCTAGTTAGGGTGTCAATTCTTTGAGCTCAAGTAGAGACAGTAAGTTTATAGATTAAGCATGGTGCTTAGCTATATCTAACCTTCAGATAGGACTAGCCCTCCAAATAGTTTGTGGTAGCAATAGGTCATGAGCCTATTTGCCTACGTATTCCACCATGTTTGGGTTAGTTGTTAAATCATAAGCCTTGTTGTGCGCTATGTCTAGTTTAATCGGGAGCACATATGCCTTTTTACTAGATAAGGTGATTCTTGTCACTCAGTTATCTTGGTTACCTAGATTACTCCCTTCTCTATAGAGATCAACCTACCTCTAGTTATCTTTAGTTATCTTAGTTATCTTTAGTTATCCTTTCTCCATTTATTGCCCATGCTAAAGTTATCCCTATTTATAGCCATCGCTCACTAATTCGCCCACTCATTCTAAGGAACCACCTATCCTGCCTTCCTTTTGGATAAAACAAATTCGACAATTGTGGTACTCTTAGGTGAAGTGCTAGATGATAGTCCCATATGCTTGTGGAATCCCTCATATCTTGTAGAACCATCGTCATGTATTTCTAGAATTGGGATTGATAACCCCACTAAGTGACGCTAACAAATACTAAGAAGCATTTCTACTATTGTAGCTTGGGATAGAGCTAAAACTATTCTTAGTAGTGATGTTAAGAAGTGTCAATAAGTATTTCTGGCACTATTGCTGGGGAAGGCAACTAGTGCAACCTTTTGTGTCCATTGAATTAGTTTGCCTTTAGCTTTTAGCTTTAGCAATCTTTTATCCCTTCCTATATTCTTCTCTTTCCTTCTTTCCTATTTTCTATTCATGATCTTGGCTGATAAGACCATCCATGAATTCTCTGCTCCTTCTACTACAAATGTAGCTACCGGTCCTCACGTCATTAATGCAGACACTTCCTTTGAGTTAAAGCCTGTATTAATCTTGATGGTTCAAGCTAGCCCATTTTGTGGCAAGGCTCATGAAGATGCTAACGCTCATCTTCAACACTTTTTGGAGATCTGTAGCATCTTCACAATTAAGGGAGTGACCCAAGATTCTACTCATCTTTGTCTTTTCCTCTTTTCTTTGTTAGGAAATGCATAATAGTGGTTCTACTCTAACTGTGATGCTGTACATAGCTAGAACAAGTGTTCTAATGCTTTCTCAGTTAAGTATTTTTTTCAATGGTAAGACCAATGCTCTTTGCAACAAGATCTCTAGTTTTAGCAGCAAGCTGACGAGTCAATTCCTAAGGCCTGGGAACGTATGCAAGAGTATGTCATTGCCTACCTATACCATGGCATTGAAGACTAGCTTTTGATACAAAACTTCTATCATGGTTTAGTTCCCCTCGATAGGAGCCATTTAGATGCTGCCGCTAGTGGACCATTCTTTTCTCTTAATGTTATAGATGTTGAGGCATCGATGTAAGGATGAAACGATGAACGCCTATAGCCTGGCAAAAGAGGTATGCATTCTCTTAAAGAAGCTGACAAGATTGTAGCCAAGATAGACTTGCTAGCCAAGAGGCTAGAAAATTGCGAGAAGATGAGTACACAAGAGACCATACAAGCCTTGGAATATCTGTAATTGCAATCAAGCCTATTGTGGGTTTCGGTGTTGATGATCACCAAATTAGAGGACTAATGAGGTTTATCAAGATGACAAGTAGGGAATCATGAAAGGAGGATGTTGAATAGGTCCTAAGCTCTTTGAAGGTTTAAATTCATTCCTTTGTTTGAAATTGAGTATAGGACAAGTCATACTATTAAGAGGGACTCTAGGTCTATCGATCAAATGATGATCCAGATGCTCAAATCTTCATATACATCCTAAACCCTCAGCCAAACCAGCATGCTTTGTATTCTTTTCCTTGGCTGGTATGGCTAGGGCAGTAGTGCCACCCTTAATTTGACCGTTGGAAGACTTGGGTATAAATACCCTTTTCTCTTGACTATAATGGTCATTTGTGCCGTTCATGTCATCTTTCTTCATTCCAACCATTACAGAACATCAGTGCTCACCTCTCTCTCTCCTCTATTGTTGCTCCTCAAGCTTCCAAGTAAATCCTTGATTTCCACCATCAAATCTTGAGAGCAAAGGTATCAAACTTTGATTAGAGAGTAGATTCGTTGTTTCCTAAAGTCAAAAGAGCATTTAGTTCATGTTTGGCCGGTGGTCTTAGAGTTTGTTACTCTTGGAGCTTGCTCCTTGCTGGCTAGCCGTTGCTCTAGAGCTTGCCAACTTGTGTGGCAGCCAAGGGAAGTTTGTAAGTTCACCTTGCAGCTAAGAAATCACCCCTCCTTCAAGAGGTAATACTGTTGTTTGATGATCAAGGGAATGCAAGCCTTTATGGCAAGTGGATCCTTGTGTGGGCACCTCAACAACGTGGATGAAGCCTAGCCTTGTTGTGGCAATAACTGAACCAAGGGATAAATCCTTTTATGCTAATTTGCATATTACTTATTGTTGATATTAGTTACGCACACGAAAGAATCAAAGAGAAATAATCTACAAGCGCATGAATATCAGTGAGCACTTCACCCGGGAGATAAGTCCAGAGTATCATATTTATTTTTTACCACTAGGAGAAAGCATGCAAAAGATTAACCTTTTATCTTACCTACTACCCATGGGTTGCAAGACAAGATAGTGAGATATAAGCGATATAGAGAGAACTCTTTCTTCAGTCTTCTTCTAACCTATGGTAAGTGTGTAGATATCGTTCTAAGGGGAGTAACTAGAAAAAAGAGACACCTAAGAGAGTGCTTAACCCTAGTATCATATACTTGACCTTACCTCCTGACGAGACATGGATTACTCAGACCCAAGAGGATTGTCACTTCCCCCAAAGGCTACCACAAATTCGGGTAAACATGGAGTATCTACGAGTATTCCTAGCCCAAGCACCACGCTTACACTATGAATAATTACACTATTCCCTACGCAAAGCGAACAAAGTAAACTCATAATCCAAAGATCACTAAGAACAATAACTTACTAGTATCAGAAGTTGAATTGCTAAAAGATTCTACAACCAAGCCTCGGGTTAGGAGACTTAATCCCAAAGATACAAAGAAGAAGGCACCGACAGGCTAGGCTTCCTCAACTCCTATCCTCACCCTATACTCTCTCAATCTCTCTTGTTGCTATTTCCCTAAAGAGACAGATCCATTCAAGGGACCCCTCTCTGTCTAACTCTCTCTAGAAAATATGAATTATGGTTTCAGAGTTACATCTCAGGGGGCAGGATCTTTATTTATAGCCCCCTAAGAATCACCACAGCCCTTGGATCAAACCGACTTAAACGTGCGCTTTAGATTAATACTCAAAGTCGGTGGAGGCAAGATCCGCGAGGTTCACACTGATTGGGGGAGAGCCCTAGGCGGCCGCCCCTATTAGGGTGGGGCGCCCGCCCCTACCATATGGCATGTGGGTCCCATCTTCTAGGTGGTTGCTCCTAGAGTCTTCTAGGTTGTTCCTGAGTTGACGTTCCGATCTTCTCTCTATGTAAATCTAACATGTGGACCTTCTTTTGTTATTATTTCGATAACCCCTTGTAGAAACAGATAATCACCAAAACTCATGGAATTCTGTTAGTGATAACCCTATTTCTACTGAGTGCTTGCAAATAGGTCCTTTTCATGTTAAGTTGACGGTTAAAATTAGGAGTTATCTACCATCAACAAACTCCCCCACACTTATATTTTACTCGTCCTCGAGGAAAAAGGATAGATAGACTATTTTAATCATAACCTCAAACCAAGACATCACCAGATTTGTTCCAAGTCATACCTATATTATAGGATTCAAAGTGTCTACCATAAAACTTTGAGAAGTTGAAGATGGAACTGTACAAAATAGAGTTCTCTTTTTCTTTAGCCCTATCACTTAGAGTTTTATAATATTTTTTGCAAAGAAAAACTTAGCTTACCCTTCTCCATCATGTAGCACACTCGAATCACTCATTATATGTGGTATTTGTGGAACTCTCTATCACAGAACCGCCCAAATTATAAGAGTTCAAGTGTAGAAACGATCAACTAGCAATCAAGTTTCCAGACTTGAGCCCATATAACCCCGGTAGTCAACTGAAATCACGAAGGACTTCAAACCAACTTGCAACAAACCAAGATCGTAATAGTTCAACATAACACAGCGAATGTTACATAGTTCATTCATTGCCGTCGAAGCGGCACCACATCAGAGTTACGTAGTTATTACAACATAAGTTCACAGTAGTAGCGGAAGCAAAATAGTTTACAACACACATTCCATAAGTTCTTTGTTAATGCCAGAGTCTCATCACGTCCATCAAAAGCAACGGGTACGAAGTCGTTAGAGAACCGTGCCCAACAGTTTAGTCCTCATCCCCAGCGGGATGGAGATAGGTCTTGCAGAAGCCATCATAAAAGATTTCATCTGCAACAGGTGGGAATAAACCCTGCGTATGAGGATGTACTCAGCTAGACTTACTCGTCTAGTAAAGCATAAAAGACACCAAGGATCATGCAAGGCTAAGTATAAAGTGTAGCTGGCTTGACTCGTCATTTGCCAAAAGCTTAAGTGGTTACCCTACCATTTGTAAAGGCATCCATTTAATCTTTATTAGCCTATCACTAGATTAGCACCTGTACTAAAACACTTCACTTGATTATTACAAACAATAATAACCATATCAAGTTCATTATATGCTCTTCCTTGCTATCATCATTATCACAAACCATTGTACTTTAGTGAATGCTACGTTTGCCGCTGCTCTGTCAAGTTCTCACTATCCGGGAGAGATGACGATTTGAATCGATTCCTATCTAGCTGGAGGGTTATTCCTAGCACTCACCCAAGCATCCCCCATCGGAGAGCAAGCGGGTCACCTTTGGTACGACTCAGGAATCGTGGCTCCGATCAGCGCCGCACTCACAGGGCTACCACTCTACTAGGGAGGTCAGGACTTTTAACTCACCTGCCTTTGGTCTTACGCCAATGGTCCCCCGCACACCGCACTTCCTCTGGTAGTGCGCACTTTATACTTTCCGGTCTTCCGGCCTGAGTCATACTACTAGGCTTCGCGGTCGGAACGAGTTATCCGGCCAACTAAGTGTCAGGCATGTGTTCAACATGACAAGAGGACGTACAACGATCGGTCCTTAGCTGCCACAGACGGAGTTACTACAACCTTGCAAAACTCCACCCGGCTTAAGTCATTTTAATCAGGTTCTTTCCACGATAGCACTTATAGACAATCGTGATCCGACACAACCCTATCTCGCGTAGGTGACAGGATATCACCCGACTTCTACCGATTAAAGCATGGCTAAGCTGCTACTCGATCCTAACTCTATACCCAGGTAGAGGTAAGATATCTGGACAAGGAATGAGTATAATGAAGCAAGGGTTTCATCACAACTTCTATACGTAATGCATCTATAGATATAACATAACCAAGTAAACTTTCAAAATTAAAGTGGGAGACTTAAGATGCTCCGGGGCTTGCCTTTCACGAACGAAGCTGGCTCGTGATTAGGGCACTCGACCTCCTCTTTGGGCTCCTCGTGTCCGGCTGGCTGGACCTCCGCTTCCGGATTGAACTCCTGGCCTTCGGGGTTCGCTTGATGGAGCTCGAACGGAACTGTCGTTTCCGGTGCACCTATTGCATGCACGATGAATAAGAATGTGTGCATACTAGATGAGGATGAATGCTTGATAACATAATTAGAACTTCACTGGACACTCATTTACGCAGTAACTTTCATCACAAGCTCACACACGATAACTAACTAACTTAGCAAGACTTAACAAGTCAACCCATAACAGCAAGCATCACATAACAGAGCAGCTCAAGAAACAAATCATAACTATTGCTATACAGATCCAACAAACATGAATGAGGACATTCTTTAAAGCTTATGAAATTGTTTACATTTCATCTTTAGACATCACAGCAAGATTCATAAGTTAAATAAGTCAATTAAACAAAGTTCCAGGTTCTGTCCTAGAAAAACAGAGAGTACCTCTTTCTGGAACCTAACTTGGAAAAGCCATAACTTCTAAACTATTGGACCAAATGATCCCAAATTTAAGCTACAGCTAGTTCATAAAGTTTACAACATCATTGATTTAGACAAGTCTTTCAGAAAACCAAGTTATCATCCAGCAAAGGTTAAATTACTCCCTTGCTGTCCAGCTCAGCTTAAGAACCTTTAATTAATTATTTGATGACATAGCCAAAACATATTTAGTGCCAATCAAATGGCTTACAAGCACAAGCATGCCCTAAGATTACCAGAACATCACATGTTGACCACTAAACATTCACTAACATGGCATTTATTTATTTAATTCCATAAAAGGACATAATTACAAGATACCAGCAAAAGTGCTCAGAAAAATCTACAAAAATTACAGAAGCACAAGCATAGCATCTTGACATTCCCATAAAATTTTCAGAATAATTACACATGCCAAACTTACTATAAGCATTTAATCATGTGACAAGGTACTTATTTCATAAATTAAGAAACAAGGCTTAGATAGTGTGAAACAACAGATTTCAGATTATTTACATGTTACTATTACCATAAACAAGCTTGACACCAAAGTAGAATACCAGCACAATCATAAAACATTTATTATGATTTAAATAAGAAACAAGCCATAGGATCATCATGAATTTCATATCAAAGGTACAGTACTCCAAAAATCAAGAAATATTTATCATAGCATTCTCATACCACTCGGAGCATAGCATAAAAATTTCATAGCAAAAGGAGCAATATATCAAAAGATATGAATTTACACATAAATAACAAGATTAAATCATAACAATTATTTTTCCCAGAAAACATGGTACATGTTATATTTTTATTAAAAACTAGCCATCTCATGGAACATCACAAAATTTGGATCTCAGAAACTGGAGATATGATTTTTGCAAGATTGCAAGAAATTTGGATTTGAATAAAAGAAAAGGAGGGAAACGATGTGTCACTGATAGCGGGTCCCGCATGTCATGTTCGTCTTCCTCATGACCGAGACGACGTTCGCCGGCGATTTCTCCGCGACGGCGAGGTCTCCGGCCAAACCAAGGGCACCAACGTGATCCCCAGACCTTTGCGAACCGGTTGATCCCCTTTTCCCCACGGCGGAGCCACCGAAAAGGGCTTGTCGTCGACCATGGCGGCTCGGCGGAGGTGCTCGGCGTTACGCCGGAGCTCTCAGGCCAGTAGAGCGTGACCTAGGGTTTCCTACAGCACCAGTGAACTACGGCGAAGCTTTCTAGGTAGATGGCTAGGCTTGAAACGGTGTGGAACGAGCTGGCCACGAGAGGGCCGAGCTCCAGCGGAAACACGGCGGCGCTGCGCATCGTGTCCGGCGACGGTGCGTGCGGTAGAGCGTCCGCCAAGAGATGCAAATGCTCGCTAAGGTCCTAAGCTACCTCTAGAACCTAACCAGAGGAGACGAGATGCTCCGAGGAGCTCAGCATTGAGTTTGCCGGAGAAGAAGGTCACGGCGACCCGATTTGGGGGAAGTTGGAAATGTCGGCTCACCGGAGGGTTTCACGGCGAGTTTGCGGGTGGAGGTTGGAGAGCAGGTCACGGCGGAGCTGCGAGCGAGTTTTGGTGGGCAGCGATGCAGCGAGGAGCACGCTCGAGCTCGCTGGAGTGAGCTCGCGACGGCGACTCCGCTGTGACCGCGTTTCTGGCGAGAGAGAGCGAGGGAGGAGGAAATGGATGCGTCCACTTCGCCTGGGGCATCGCCGTGGAGGTCATGCGTGCGTCTTGAGCTGACAAGTGGGGCCAGAGATGACGTACGGGCACCAAATGTCGCCGTTGCTCTGTCGCCGGTCGGCCACGTCGACGAACTCGGCTCCGATTCAGACAAAACGAGGACTGACTGACAGAGCTACTTTGACAGCGATTATATCCCAAACCAAGGCGAATTAGGAGATGGTGTAGTTGACAAAATTGGAGTACTAGCTGAGTGCTACAACATTGTCAACTGGAGCAAGAGCCAAATCAGCTTGGATCAAGAGATATGAAGCTCCCAAAATCGATTGTGCAAACTGGTGGCGCCAGGACTTAGCCAAATTTGGTTAAGTGCCAAACAGCACCCAAAACTGCCTTGCAAGCACTTTTTGAGCATGATGTGATCATTTTAATGAGATGGACATAAAACAACTTTTGTTCCTTAAGAAATTTGGTACAACTTTGCTGTAGAAATTTTTTACATGCAAATAAGTTATGAAGCACTTTTTAAAAGCCTAAGCAAAAGAGGTTTCTAGGGGATATAAAAAGAAGTATGACTTAGGTGTTTAATTTGGAGATGTGATCAATATGAACATTGTTCCAAAAGTCAAGTTAAGCATAGATAAACTAATTACTAAGACATAGCACACAAACATGAGCATGGTACAAGCAAACACAAGCACAGGAAACATAGTTAAGCAATTTAAATCACACTTTTGCATAAAATGACATGACCCAAGATAAATGATGATCATGATATGCTTATGAACATGATGATGCTCATGTTATGCGTGTGAATGATGCAACCATAACACTGGGGTGTTACAGCCCCCCCTTACAAAAATCTCATCCCGAGATTTGGAAGCTTACTGATTTTCGAAGAAGGTTTTATAAACTTCTCTTAAATAGTCCTCCGTTTCCCAAGTGGCATCTTCCTCCCCGTGGTTACTCCACAACACTTTGTAGAACTTAAACACACAATTTCGTGTTACCCAGGTTTCTCTTCATACACCAAGTCAGATTTCAACTTGATATCCCGAATTTCACTCGTTCTTCCGGAACACGAAGGCACTTCTTCAATTGTGATACATGAAAGACAGGAAAAATAGCTCGAAGCTCAACCGGTAGTTGAACTTTGTATGCTACGTTCCCTTTCTTCTCGAGAATCCGATAAGGTCTCACATAACGAGGTGCAATCTTTCACTTGACTCCGAACCTTTGTACACCTTTCATCGGAGACACCTTGATATACACATGGTCACCGACTGCAAACTCAATCGGCTTCCTTCTCTTATCAGCATAACTTTTCTAACGAGCTTGAGTAGCTTCCAGATGTTGCTGGATGGTACGGACTTGTTGCTCCGCTTCGTTCACAAAATCGATACCATAATACCTTCGTTGCTCGGGTTCCACCCAATTCAACGGGGTTCGACACTTTCGACCATACAAGGCTTCAAATGGAGCCATCTTGATGCTCTCTTGGTAACTATTGTTATAAGAGAACTCAGCTAATGGCAACCACTTTACCAAGAACCTTTTGAAGAGAGAGCACATGCCCTCAACATGTCTTCAAGGATTTGGTTAACACATTCAGTTTGGCCGGCCGTTTGAGGATGATAAGCAGAGCTACGAACCAAGTGAGTACCAATTTGCTCATGAAGACACTCCCAAAAACGGGTAGTGAACTGTGGTCCATGATCTGATATGATAGTTCGAGGCACACCATACTGACAGACAATGTGCTCGAAGTACAACTCTGCATACTGATGTGGACGATAATCAGTTCGAACTAGAATAAAACGAGCAACCTTGGTCTTACGATTTACAATCACCCAGATAGAGTCATAACCCTTAATATAAGTTGGAAGTCCAGAGATGAAATCCATACTAACTTCTTCCCATTTCCAACCAGGAATTTATAAGGGTTGAAGTAAGCCTACTTTCATGTGAACTGCCTTCACACGACAACAGTTGTCACAACGAGCGACAAAAGCAGCAATCTCCTTTTTCATCTTCGTCCACCAAAATAGAGGTTTTAGATCCTGATATGTCGACGAAAGCTAGTCGGCAGTCTACCTTGAGGTATACCCACGGTAGTAGTTTATCGGTAGACGGTGCGCAAGCTATGAACTTGATGGTGACGCAAGACATGGACAAGGTTTTTATCTAGGTTCGGCCGCCGTGTGGGCGTAATACCTACGTCCTGCGTCTGATTGTATTGAATTGTGTTGAGATGATCTATCTAGGGGGGTCCCTTGCCTCTCCATATATAGTCCAGAGGGCAGGGTTATAGATCTGGAAACTAATCCTAGTCGGTTACAATTGCCATAGATAACATGATATCAATTCCTATTCTAACCGACTAGAATTCTGCCCGATCTCTACACCTTGTTTCCTTGCGCGAAACTCCGAACAGTTGGATTAAGCCTCAAACTATCTCGTGATGGGCCAAACCTCCTAGCCCAAGTCTAGTCGTAAGGGTATAGGGGTTTATACCCCCACAGCTAGTCCCCGAGCACCATGTATTGTGATGTAACACGCCGTCTTGAGCTTCTTCAGCCAGTAAAACTTGATATCTTTGACAGCCAGAAAAGTCGCCTGAGCAATTGCAACGATATTTTGACCAGCTTGAAAACCAGTTGACCAGCATCAATCATTGAAGAAGACGGTTGTTTGAAAAATGCATAGTGCTCTTGAGAAAAAAAATTTCTTTCCTGGTGAAGTGTGCCCACTTTACTTTTCTAAAAAGTACAGACTTTCAAAAATCAAGCATGTTCACCGCAAGGTGAAGTGTGCCCACTTAGTCCCCGAGCCTGGTAGTAGGTGACGTAGGCACGTGGTGCCAGGTTCAATAAAGTCTTCATAGAAATTCTAAAACTGAGATGCTTCGCCAAATGCATTGTACCGATGTTGTCCCCAAGCTTGCTGGAAGGCGAAGTATGAGCCTTTTAGTAAGGTCTAAAAAATAAAATTACCCCTCAGTTGTATATGAGTCCAATTCATATGTAACTAAGAAGAACAGTCCCCAAGCTGTGGTTGGAGAGTGATCGAAGTAAGCCCCGAGCACAGTGAAGGGAGTGATTGACGAGTCCCCGAGCTTTGTTCAGAATGTAGACGTGCTCGGTGGTTGGTATAGTCCCCGAGCACGACATAGGGACCGGTGGACAAGTCCCCAAGCATGGTTGGGAACTTAATCGTGCTCGGTGGTCGGTATAGTCCCCGAGCACGGCATAGGGACCGGTGGACAAGTCCCCGAGCGTGGTGGGGAACTTAAACGTGCTCGGTGGTCGGCACAAGCTATAAAGACATCAAAAAAGCGGAGTAGACGACCAGTCCCCCAGCGTGACATGCTTGGTGGTCGGTGCAGTCAATCAAAATGTTAGATAAACAAACTGGTCGACCAGTCCCCAAGCATGTCACCGCATTAATGCGCGATGTGACAGGGCATCCTGGCGCATTGTCAGACGGTTGCGTAACAAGGTGCGCCTGGTAACTGTGCAGCCGCTCTTTGCACGGTCCAAGAAAAGGAAACAATTAATTATTCAGAGAAGCCACCATATTAACCGGCGGTAATTATTGAGAACTGAAATGCCGCGGCTGCCGCAGGATCCGCCCACTTCCTGAGAATACGAGAAGTGGTAAAGGTGGGGCTGTTGTTATAAAAGCTCATGGTCGTATCCTTATTTTTTACCTGGCAGTCGCATACTATTGCTTAAGCCACCATCTTTCCCCTCACCTTGAAACCTCAAAACCGAGCTTGAGATTTTCCAAGAGCCGAAATGGCGAAGAGCGATTCCAAGAAGAGGGCCGAGATGATGGCCAGGGAATGGAAGAAGTCCTGGAGCAACACAAGATCCCTCAACGACCTTGTCGAAAAGGGGCTTCTGCACAATTAGGAACTCGGAGGATGGAGGGCGTCGGAGGGGGAGAGCTACCCCGACCCCCACGCCGGTGAGATTGTTGTCTTCGAGGATTTCTTTAAGAGGGGTTTTGGGATTCCCGTTCATCCTTTTCTCTAAGGTCTTCTTCTCTACTATGAGATCGGGATTTGCAATCTGCACCTGAACTCTATTCTTCTTATCTCCACATTCATCCATCTATGCGAGGCCTTTGTTGGAATAGAGCCGCACTTTGATCTCTGCCGCTATCTTTTTTGCTTGAGGAAGAAAGGAGCAGTTGGAGGCTCCAAGATTGCAGGTGGAGTATACCTCAATCTGCGCGACGGAATGAAGAACCTGTACCTCAGCTGCCCATGGAACACTTCTCTCACCGAATGGTACAAGAAGTGGTTCTACATCAGGGAAGAGCCGGGCAGTGCCACGTTTTGCGATGTGGGCTACATCCCTGAAAAGAGGGTCAACTGGACAGACCATCCAGAGCACACGGGGCAAGTGACGGAGCTAATGAGCCTGATCGACTGGTCACGTTTAGACGGGCCAAGGGTGGTCGGGAACTTCCATGTGCATCGGGTGATGCCTTGCCAGAGGAGGGTACACTCGGCATATGAGTACGCGAGGAGCCAAGACCCGACCAGAATGTGCCCGGATGGTTTAGAGAAGGCAGTATTCAATTTGTATGATGATAACTTCGTTCGGAGTGGTGACCGGATGCACGCCTTAAAAGCTGGGACGACCAGCTCCTAAGGTAGACGAATACCTTTGTTACATTGTTATGTGATCACTGTAATCTCTTGACCGGTGCTCAGTGTATGTGATCACTGTAAGTTAGACGAATACCTTATCGTTTGTTCTATGCAGATTGGAGATATTGACCGGTGCTCAGTGTATGTATCATTGGCACCCGGAATGGACCGGCCTGCTGGGGTAGACCTAGCAGTGGACAATGCTGCTCGGTACACCAGCAGCGAGGAAGACCAACACCGACCGGCGTTGACCACCGAGGACAGGGTGGTAGGGAAGAGGCCAATGGTCGCGGAGCCATCCCCTATGGAGGCATTGCCGGCGGAGACCAGCCATGCTCCGAAGCGTCACCGGCTGGTGAGGATCACCGACGACGACGACGAAGAGGAGGAGGCTGCGCCCTCTTTGGTCCGAAGACCGTTCAGCCGGCCTGACGTTGCGCCGACCAACGCTGGTCAGGTGACCGGTGATCCGCCCGCCCCGCACATCGAGCCAACACGGCTTGGGGGGTAGATGCAGCAGCGGTGACTGGTAGGACTAGGAGGAGGTTCTTTGTAGCGACGCACAGGCACTCCGATCTGTAAGTTCTTTCAATTTGTCTTCTACACTTCCTTCCTTCTTGTTGTTTCTTAGTTTTTAACGTCAAAATGATGTCTCCTGCTTGTGCGGCATCGGACGTTGATCCCGGCAATGTTGCCGGCCAGAGAACGGCCGTTCCGGTGGTTGTTGTTGAAAGCGCCGCTAAGCAATCCACCCAGGAGCCAACCGAGGAGCAGTCCGTGGTTGTGACTATGGCGGAGACTGCCGGGGACGACCCGACTCCAGCGAGGACCAGGACGAGCACCCCGATAAAGGACGATGAGGCTGCAAGGACGCCTCCCCCGAGTAGTGTTGCAGAGGAGGGGGAAAGAGCCCCGACTGCCCCGCCTGCTGAAGAAAGGAGGGCCCCAACTCCGCCCTTGCTAGAGGCTTCTTCACCGAAGGGCTCCCCTAGCTAGGGTACGGATCCGTTGATACCCGTGACCACGGCTGGGGGTAGCATGGAGGGCGAGGAGGCCCAGGCATCCTCCAAGGATGAGGTGGAGGAGATCTAGGGCCGCCCCCACGATGGTCGCCGACACATTTTCGTGTGGCGCCAACGTGGGGACCACTTCATCAGTCACGAGGAGCTCGCCGAGACCGAGGAGGCGGCAAGGGTAGAGCGCGCTGCCAAGCGACTTGTTGATGAAGTCAAGGTAAGTGGTATTGCGTTTTGCTAGAATGTATGTGTATTTTTTTGGCTTCTCAGTACGTACAATTCTTGCAGGGCGCAATGAAGACGGCGAAGTACCGAAAGAGATGCTTTGACCAAATTGAGGGCATCGTCACCGAGAACAAGGCCCTGACCGCAGAGGTAGACCGCCTTCGGTCGAAGGCCGAGGAGAAGGTAGCCGATACGGTAGCGCAGGAAGAGCGCCTGCTCGATCTGAATCGGCAACTAGCCGATAAGGATTGGGAGAAGAAAGGTAAATCATGGCTTCCGAGCAGCTGTAGTTAACTGCATGGTCGGTTTTGTTGACCAGCTGTTGTTTCTGCAGATCTGGAGGAGGAGATTGAGCGCCTCCGACAAGAAAAGGATAGGCTCGACCCGGAGCGTACCGGCGCGCTGGAGGCCAGGCGCCAGGCGGTTTTGTTGACCAGCTGTTGTTTCTGCAGATCTGGAGGAGGAGATTGAGCGCCTCCGACAAGAAAAGGATAGGCTCGACCCGGAGCGTACCGGCGCGCTGGAGGCCAGGCGCCAGGCTAGCGAAGAGCTAAAGAACAGGAGTCGAGAGTTGGCTGGTAGGAGCCATTTTGCCCTTTTTTGACTACGCAATGTTCCTTTTGTCGTGTTATACTGACTTCTTGCTTGGTTGTCTTTGGAAATTCTATCGTAGTGCTTAAGGTTAACACCAAGAAGCATCTCGATGAGCTGGTCAAGGATCGGGACTCCTGGAAAACCAATTGTATCAAGATCTGGAAAGGAGTGGCCCCGGTGCTTGACTTGATCAGCCCCGAGCTCCCCGAAGACCAGCCCCGCGCACCGAAGCTGACACTGGTCGAGAGAGCGCAGCAGGCGTGGGGCTGGCTGCAGCAGTTCGTCAAGGATGCCAGAGAGTTTGCTGGAGCGCACGTCCTTAGCATGGTATGTGCCCACTATCCTCTGGTTGACTTGTCCCGGCTGGAGAGGGGGTATCCCAAGGAGGTCGGTCCGCAGGAGGCGGATGAACTTCGCGTCGGCCTGCTCGACTTGTCGTCGATAGTGATCGGCGATATAAACCTCTGTGGGACGTCAACTCCCCTCAACGAGCCTGGATCAGACAGGTCGGCCAGAGAGTTATCGGGGGCGTCCATTGCGGGAGATGGGCGGTCGACGCCTGCGGTCTCGACCAGCCAGACGTCGGTGGCCCCGACCCCTTCGGCAGAGCGAACAGAGCCGTGCGGATGATCAGCCCGAGGAGTAGGCTTGTAAAGTAGTCTGTAGGGATAGACTAGTGACCGCCCAGAGGGGTGTTTTATTGTAAACTTTGTGTATAAAGTTTGTAATAAAGCTTAATTTATTGTGACCATGGTTTTGAGCGCTGTAAATTTGTTTGAGTGATGTATCACTGAGTTGAGTTGACGGCCTTTGAGGACCTGCGGCCTTGGGTGTAATTGTGATACTTGTCGAGTGTTCTGCGTATGAAAAAGTATATAGCAAGAAAAACACATTTTATTATTACTCATCAAGAAAGGATTTACAAATGAAATATACTTAGGGATAGCAACGACGCAGTTTGTCTATGTGCCAGGAGTTGGGCAAGCATGTTCCGTCTAGATACGCCAGTCTATAAGATGTAGGGCGTGTAACTTCGGCGACCACAAAGGGTCCTTCCCAAGGTGTGGATATCTTATGCATCCCTTCTTAGCTTGTTTTCCATTTGAGTACCAGATCACCGACCACGAAGGAGCGGCCTTTGACGTTCCTGTTGTGGTATCGCCTAATAGCCTCAAGATATTTCGCTGTTCGAAGGCACGATTTTAGACGCTTTTCTTCTGTGCAGTTGATCTCAAGCTCTCTGGCAAGGTCTGCTGAAGACTGGTCGAAATGTTCGACTCTTGGAGATCCGAAGGCCACATCTGAAGGAAGCACGGCTTCGGCGCCGTAAACCATGAAGTAGGGCGATACACCCGTGTTGCGACTAGTCTGTGTTCGGAGACCTCAGACCACAGCCGGTAACTCTTTCATCCGTCGACCTGGTGCTCTGACATTTTCCGTGTACAACCTTTTCTTTAGAGCATCGATAATCATTCCATTTGCTCGCTCCTGTTGACCGTTGGCCCGTGGGTGTGCTACCGACACGTACTTTATGACTATGCCTCTGTTATCGCAGAAGTCCCAAAATGTGGTGCCGGTGAACTGAGTGCCTAGATCAGTGATTATACTATTGTGAACCCACAATCTATGTATGATTTGATTAAGGAACTCCATGGCCTTCTCGGAAGTCGCTTTGACCAGTGGCATGTACTCAATCCACTTCGAGAATTTATCGATTAGCACGAACACGAATTTGAAGTTACCGGGGGCCGGCTTGAATGGCCCGATCATGTCGAGGCCCCAACAAGCGAACGGCCAGGACGACGGTATCGTCTGGATCTCGTGAGCAGGTACGTGGGTCCGCTTGGCGAAGTACTGGCATCCTTCACAATGTCGGACCAGTTTTTCGGCGTCGGCGACTACAGTTGGCCAGTAAAAGCCTGCTCGGAAAGCCTTCTCGACCAGTGTTCTGGAGGCAGCGTGGTTGCCGCAGGACCCGGCGTGTATGTCATCCAGTAGCTTGATGCCATCATCTTGAGATATGCATTTCAGCAGTACCTCTGAGTTTGCATTCTTACGCATAAGTTTGCCATCGACCAACATGTAATTTTTAGATTGCCGGATAAGGCGCTCGTTCTATATTTTATCATGAAATCCTGAGCCATCCGATAAGTACTTGATGAAGGGAGTGCTCCAGTCGTGGTTGCTGGTTGTCGGACTAGTGTCGTCTATGAGCATTGCCTCATTGGGTGGCTTGTCGACCAGGTCTGTGCCGACGCTCGGCGTGTGAATATCTTGGACGAAAACACCGTGCGGGATCTGAGCCTGGGATGATCCTATCTTTGACAACGCATCTGCTGTCTGATTCTTATTCCAGACCTTGTGGATGTATTCTATGCCATAAAAATTGGATTCCCATTTCTGGATTTCTTTGCAGTAGAGGTCCATCTTCTCGTGAGTTGTGTCCCATTCCTTGTTTAACTGATTGATGACCAGGGCAGAGTCACCATGGATGTAGAGACGTTTGACTCCCAGTTCGACAGCCAGTCGGATGCCATGCAGGCATGCTTCGTATTTGGTGACATTGTTGGACACCGGAAAGAGGATCCTAAGGACGTAGCGGAGTTTGTCCTTGTTGGGCGATACGAAAAGTATTCCGGTGTCGGCGCCATTGATGTTTAGGGACTCGTCGAAGAACATTGACCAGTGGTCGAAGGCGTCCGGAGGGGGGGCTCATTGAGATCCGTCCATTCTGCGATGAAATCGACCGGGGCCTGAGACTTGACGATAGTGCAACTATGGAAATCCAAGGAGAATGGGCATAATTCCATCGCCCATTTTACAATTCTGCCGTTGGCGTCCTTGTTGCCCAAAATGTCCCCTAAAGGAAAGCTGGTAGTTACTAAAACCCGATGGCCGTCGAAGAATGCTTCAGCTTCCTTGAGGTGATTAAGATGGCATAGATTAGCTTTTGTATCTGAGGATACCTGGTCTTGGATTTGTTTAGGACTTGGCTTATGAAGTAAATGGGCCTCTGGACTTTGTAGACGTGGCCTGGTTCGTCCCGCTCGACTACCATTGCCATGGAGACAACCCGATCAGTTGCTGCTATGTAAAGGAGCAGGTCCTCGTTAAGTTAAGGTGCGGTGATGACAGGTGGTGAGGTGAGGAAAGTTTTGAGCTGGGTGAATGCAGCATTAGCCTCCTCTATCGAGGAGAATTTTTTCGATGCCTTTAGAAGTTTGAAAAAGGGAAGGCCTTTTTCCCCCAGCCTAGAGATAAACTGGCTTAGAGCAGTCATGCATCCTGTGAGCTTTTGAATTTCCTTGACGTTCTTGGGTGGTCGCATATCGAGCACTGCCTTAACTTTTGAAGGATTCGGACGTATGCCGTCACGGCTGACGACGTTGCCGAGAAGTAGACCAGAGGGAACCCCAAAGATACACTTTTTGGGATTAGCTTCCAGTGGTATTTGTTTAGCGCCTTAAAAGTGCGATCCAAGTTGTCGATCAGGGTGCTTGCGTCCCTAGTTTTGAGGACAACGTCATGAACGTAAGCCTCTACGAGGTCGTCACGTATCTCGTCATGGAGGCACTGCTGAATAGCGCTTTGATAGCGTTTTTCAGTCCGAAGGACATAGTAGTGTAACAATATGCGCCAAAAGGAGTAATGAAGGAAGTTTTAATCTGGTCGTCTTCCTTTAACGAGATCTGGTGATAACCAGAGTAATAGTCGAGAAAAGAGAGGAGTTCGCATCCGGCCGTTGAATCGACCACCTCGTCAATACGAGGGAGACTGAAAGGATCTTTAGGATAGTGTTTATTGAGATCGGTGTAATCAACGCACATTCTCCATTCATTATTCTTTTTTCTTACAAGAACTGGATTGGCGAGCCAATCAGGATGATACACTTCTTTAATAAATCCGGCTGCTAGTAGCCATGTTATTTCTATCCTAATAGCCTCCTTTTTGTCACGAGCGAACCGTCGGAGTTTCTACTTGATGGGTCTTGCGGTCTTCTAGACGTTTAAGGAGTGCTCAATCAGGTTTCGTGGGACGCCAGGCATGTCCGCGGGTTTCCATGTGAAAACGCTTATGTTGTCCCTTAGAAACCTGACGAGCACGTCTTCCTATTTGGGGTCCAGGTTGGCCCCGATGAGAGCCGTCTTCTCGGGGCTGCCGTCGACCAGCTGTACTTCCTTGTGCTCTTTGGATTTTGAGTTTTTTCTTGGGGTCTCTTGCTCAGGTATTTGGAGCTAGTCGGAGGGAGTCTGCGTGGCTTGATTTGTAGTTTCTGCCATGCGAATTGAGAGGTCTATGGCCTTGGTGATCTTTAAGCTTTCCTCCTCGCAAGTGTATGCGGTGTAGACGTTGCCTTTGACGGTCAAGACGCCTTTCTCTGTTGGCATCTTGAGGAGCAGGTATGAGTAATGCGGGACTGCCATGAACTTGGTCAACGAGGGGCAGCCTAAAATTGCCTGGTAAGTACCGTTGAAGTCGGCGACCACGAAGTTGACAAACTCTGTGCGAAAGTGGTCGGGTGTTCCAAACTAGATAGGCAGCGTTATCTGCCCGAGGGGAACGAAACTTTGACCAGGTAGGACGCCCCAGAACTGAGCATCATATGGCATTAGCTGCACTGGGGTTAACTTGAGAGCAGGCAGGCTATTACGGAAGAGAATATCAATGGAACTGCCTACATCGATAAGAACGCGCTCGAATCTGACGCTGTTGATGCAAGGGTCCAAGATCAGAGGAAAGCGCCCTGGCTCTGGGATTGCGGCCCACTAGTCTTGCGTGTTGAAAGAGATCTCTCTGTGCGACCAGGAAGGGAATTATGGGTCAGCGATCAGGCCATCTGTGCTGTCCACATTGAGGCAGGCTCTCTTCAGGAGCTTTCTTTCTCGTTTAGACTCTATGGAAACTTTGCCTCCGAAGATGGAGTGCACCACGTCGGTGGGACTGACATACTGGTGTCGTGGGTCCCTATCCTGGTCATCGTCTTCGTCTTCGTGACCATGTCTATCTTGTTTCCTGTTTTTCTTGGCGGAATCCCCTTGAGCGGCCCGCTGTGTGTAGATGCTTTTGAGGACACGGCATTCTTCCATCGTGTGATTAGACTTGGGATGGAGTTGGCAGGGTCCCTTCAGCGTCTTGTTGTAGTCTTCCTGGTAGTCTCGCCGTCCATTGGGGCGCTTGACTGTGTTCACCTTGTGGTCGTTGTCACGAGGTCGCTTGCCCCTGAAATCGTCACGGTTGTCGCGTCGCCTATCCCAACCTTCTCGGTGATCGCGGTTGTCACCGCGGCGAGGGTTCCGGTTGTCGAAGCGTCCGCGACTGTTGTCTCGTTGGGGGGCTGGTCGGCGCCTCTCGCATCTTCTCGGATGAGTTTTTCTGCGTCATCGGCATCAGCGTAATTTTTTGCTGTGGCGAGGAGCTCGGCAACCGTGGTCGTCCTTTTGCGTAGTAGCTTATTCCTTAGTGCTTCATTGAAGCGTAGACCATTAATGAAGGCCGATATGGCCTCATCGTGAGAAATCTTCGGAATCTTAAGGCGCATATCCGAGAATCATCGGATGTAATCGCGCAAGGGCTCGTTCCTCCTATCCCTTATCCTCTCGAGATTGTATTTGTTTCCAGGCTGCTCGTAGGTAGCAATGAAATTGTCAATAAACGCTTGGCGGAGTTCTTCCCAGGAGTCGAAGGAGTCCTCGGGTAGGCCGAGGAGCCACTGATGGCCAGCTTGGTCAAGGACGACTGGGAAGTAGTTTGCCATGACGTGTTTGTCTCCTGCTGCTGATCGGATTGCGATCTCGTAGAGAGTGATCCAGTTTTCAGGGTTCTTGCTGTCATATTTTTTAAGCTTCTCGAGCTTAAAGTTGTGGGGCCATACGACTTGGCGAAGGTGTGAAGAGAACTGTCTTAGGCCAGGAGGCCGTGTGCTGCATCGTACTCAATGCGTCGCAGGTTTTCATGTACCGCTCTTTCCTTAGCGCGCCTATTGATGCGGTCATGGGCATGCTTAGGAGGGATGTTGTAATGTAGATCCCTGTCCTGGTTTACTTCCTGAACACGCCCGTGCCTCTGATAACCAGCCATGTCATGACCACGGTTGTCGCGTCCCGCGTCCTTCTTGTGACCGTTGGGGGAGCGACTATGACGGCGCACGTTGGGTCGTGGTGAAGTCCGACTGCGATGAGTCTGGTCGGAGGAAACCTCCGTGTAGGAGACGGCTTGGACCCTTTTGAGCAAAGTGGCTGTTTGTCCCATCGTGGCGATCAGATGCGCTCGTATATTGGATCGGACGCCCTGGTACTCTGGGGTGTCAGGGAGTCGGTCCAGGTTTGCCATGGCCATAGCCACGTTAGCACTTGGCGTCTTGTAGACTGGTTGATCCCCGACCATGTCAAAAGCATCGCTGAGGTTGTGTGGTGCAAGTTGCCGTTCTTCATTCGCGCACCGCCGAGCACAATCGGCATTGCGCTGCTCTCGGAGTTGCTTTTGCTCATCGGTTTTGCCATCGACAATCGGTTCGTCGTTGCTGACGTTAAAGATAAGATCTCCTCACCGGGGTGGAAAGACAGGGAAACGAGAAAAACCCGGTGGGTATGGTGGTAAATCCAGGTCGTAGTCATCACCCTGTTGACGGTATTTATACCATGTTTTCTACTATCATAACCATCAACATAAGACTCATTTTGGGAGAAAACAACCAAACAAAGTAGTAATATAGGTACATATAACCTAGTTCCACATGTACATGCTACTATTTGGTTGCAGGAGTAAGAACAGGTACTTTTCAAGGGTCCAAACACTAAGAAGGGGTGAATAACTAAAGATCAGTGACACCAGTAACCAAGACAACATTATAGTCATGAAGAGGAAGACATGTAGGACAGGGTTGACACCCTAACCCCATAGAATTGGGGTCGGGCGACCCCACTTTGGTGGGTCCCACAGGTCAGCTCAACTCCACCGACATCAGAGAGCCTCCAGGACACTGCAGGTGGGCCCAACCAGCCAGATAGGGGGTCGGCCGACCCCACTTCATGGCGGTTCCAGGGTCGGTTGGCCTCCCACCGACCTTGCCCACATGTTGCACATGTTAGTTTGCCTCTACCGTTGATCAGATGGCGGTTGTGAAGTCGGTTTGATCCAATGGTGCATGATGAAGATGACGCGGATCGCTGACGTGGCACCGGAGTAGCCCCTACTCCATCTCCCACTATAAATACCCCCCTATTCCTTCACTTAAATGTCATGTATGCTATCATAGTGAGTAGAGAGTGAGGAGTTCCAAGGAGGAGTCCCGGCCTGTCGGGAGTCTTCTTCGCGGAGCACCTCAGCGGAAGCAGGTCTTCTTGTAAGTCTTACTTCTGAGTCTTTTCTAGTATTTAATATTTGGTCTGGTACTTTAAGTATAAGAATCCTTTACTGGCACATTGCTTGATCTTGAGTGCTCTTAGCTTTAGCTAAGCTTAGGGTAGCAAGAGCTAGTTTAGACGTGGTGTCTAGACTACTTCTTGCCAGTGTGGACTCCTTGTCGCAGTTGTGTAGACACCTAGTGTGAGAGTGACAGTCCTCGCTAGGCGGAAAGCTCCTCGCATCTGTTGTAGGCAAGTTGCAAATAATAGTTGGGCTGAGCAGGGTAGTCGCTTAGGAGACGGGGAGGTGAAAAACCTCGTTAACTCAATCCTCCTTTTCGGGTATCGCCCTCAGTAAAGAGTTAGGTGAAAAACCTTGACTATACTTAATTACCAAGACCAGGCATTAATACTAGTTAGACCTCTCTACCCCATTATCCTAGTCCCTTTGATCATCACCTAACGATCTAAAGCCTAGTTAATTCACTTCGCGTTCCCCGTGGAAATCACGATACCTGGAATACTCCCGGTGAAGGCTACATTGACTACCGTACGCTTGCGGTATAACCGTTTGCCACTTCTGGTGTCAACAAGCTTTCTGGCGCCGTTGCCGGGGAACGGTAGCTGTTTTAACTAGGACAAAAAAATCGTTAAGTTATCTTTGTTTGATTTAAAACTTTATACACATATCCAAATGGATCAAACAACCCTCTTCGATTACGCTGCTCCAACGGGCGCTGAGTTGGAGCCAGCGAGTTCATCAAAAGCCATTTTGGCCTGTCACTATGAGCTTCGCCCGAGTCTCGTAGCGATGGTTCAGGAGAATCCCTTTTCGGGAGAAGGAGATGAAAATCCTTACACACACCTACGAGATTTCGAACAACTTTGTTCATGCATCCACATCCAAGGGATGAGGCGAGTTACCCTCAAGTGGAAGCTCTTTCCGTTCTCTTTGACAGGAAAGGCCAGACGGTGGTACACTCGCTATGCAGGTAGTGTAGGAGGAGAATGGGAAAAGCTGCAAGCCAAATTCTGCCTCACCTACTTTCCCATCTCTAGAATAGCTCTTCTCCGTAGAGAAGTCCTAGACTTCAAGCAAGAAGGGAAGGAGTCTCTAGGTGCGGCCTGGGCGCGTCTCACCGACTTAACATCATCTGGCCCAGACTTAGGTATAACCGAGCCAATTCTTATGCAACATTTTTACCTCGGACTTAGCCAACAATCCGCACAATTCCTTGATTTAGCCTCTAAGGGAGCATTCCTTCATTTACCTATCAGTGAAGGTAAGGCCATTCTTGGGACTATTCTCGAGAATACCCCTTACACTGATGATCATATTGAAGCTCCTGAGGAAGATCGAACTCCTAGGGATGAACCTTCGACAGCCAAAACTCCTTTAGCCGCAACCCAAGCTGTCGAACCTGAACCAATACCACAAGCACCTCCAAGGGAAGAAGTAATTCATCCCTTGGATTACCCACTTAACATCGAGACTGATCTATTTGCCGATTTTGGCAATGTCTCGAATCAACCTGTGCAAAGGAGATCTACAGCACGCAGAGCTCCGAATAGCCATATCCCAGCTCATCTTGAGGCTGGTTACCTCAGGGCAACTGCCCAAGAACTCACGGCTATTATGAGTAATGAATGGTTTAGAGAAGCTGAGACATCATCTGATGTCATCAAACTTCTCTCGAGTTTTACACCCATTCCCTGTGTCATAAACTCCACTCCTATAGAATCCCTTTATGACCCTGCTGTAGGAGTAAGCCTAATGTCCAAGTCATTAGTACTGACACTCCTAGGCGAGGAACCATTAACCCCGACCAGCAAATTTCTTAAATTACCCTCTGGGGAAATGGTCGAGAGTTGTGGGATTGCACAGAATATTCCTGTCTCCATTAACAAAGTCAACATTCTGCTAAACTTCTTTATCTTTGATATGAAAGAAGTTGACTTGTTAATCGGGCACCCCATCATGAGGTTCCTAAATGGATTTCATGAAGGGCGTTTCAAGGGTAACCTCGGGAAGGGCTTAGACCTTTCTATGCCTTTTGCCGGCTCTATTAATTCTAAAGCCGAGACCCCGCCCGAGCCTGACCCAATAGAGGAGGTGATATCGGCATCTCTTCTGGACACTTCTCAGCCTGACTTAGAAGAAGACGCCGAAAACTTCATCCAAGAAGAAGAGAACAAATTAGAAGAACCATTAGACTTGGATGAATCTAAACCACCACCAAAACCCTCTATAGAACTTAAGCCACTTCCCTCTGGACTTAAGTACGCCTTCCTTAATGGTGATAGAGAGACTCCGGTAATCATTAGTGATCAACTGACAAAAGAAGAAGTCACCAAACTCATCACCGTCTTAGAAGAACGCCGCTCTGTCTTAGGATACTCGTTAGAAGACCTTAAGGGAATTAGTCCTGCACTCTGCACTCATCGCATCCCTATCGCACCCGATGCTATACCTTCCAGGGAGCCTCAGAGAAGGCTAAATAATGCGATGAGAGAAGTTGTGAAGAAAGAGGTCTTAAAACTATTGCATGCGGGCATAATCTACCCTGTTCCGAACAGTGAGTGGGTCAGCCCCGTTCAAGTAGTTCCTAAGAAAGGAGGAATGACGGTCGTTAAAAATGACAACAATGAACTCATTCCTCAACGGACCGTCACGGGATGGAGAATGTGCATAGACTACCGAAAACTTAACAAGGCCACTAAGAAAGACCACTTTCCGTTGCCATTCATCGATGAGATGCTGGAACGGTTAGCCAAACACTCTTTCTTCTGCTTCCTTGATGGGTATTCGGGTTACCATCAAATCCCAATCCATCCCGACGACCAAAGTAAGACTACATTCACATGCCCCTACGGAACATATGCATATAGGCGCATGTCTTTTGGCCTATGCAATGCTCCTGCCTCTTTTCAAAGGTGCATGATGTCCATCTTCTCCGATATGATCGAGGAAATCATGGAAGTTTTCATGGACGACTTCTCCGTCTATGGGAAAACTTTTGATGATTGCCTAAAGAACCTGGACCGAGTCTTACAAAGGTGCCAAGAGAAGCACTTGATCTTGAACTGGGAAAAGTGCCATTTTATGGTTCGAGAAGGGATAGTGTTAGGACATAGAGTGTCCGAACGTGGGATAGAGGTAGATAGAGCTAAAATTGAAGTTATAGAACAGCTCCCTCCTCCCACAAATGTTAGGGGCGTCCGTAGCTTTCTTGGCCATGCAGGCTTTTATAGAAGGTTCATACAAGATTTCTCTCAAATTGCTAGACCTTTAACAAACCTGTTAGCTAAGGATGCACCCTTTGATTTTAATGATGAGTGCTTGGATTCCTTTTACTATCTTAAGAAAGCACTTATCTCTGCACCAATCATTCAACCCCCTGATTGGTCGCTACCTTTTGAGATAATGTGTGATGCTAGTGATTACGCTGTAGGTGCTGTCTTAGGACAGACTAAAGATAAGAAGCATCATGCAATATCTTATGCTAGCAAAACACTAACAGGACCACAGCTGAATTATGCAACAACTGAAAAAGAACTGTTGGCTGTAGTGTTTGCTATAGACAAGTTTAGATCTTATTTAGTTGGAGCAAAGGTGATTGTTTACTCCGATCACGCAGCTCTAAAATACTTGCTCACTAAAAAAGATGCTAAACCAAGATTAATAAGATGGATCCTACTACTCCAAGAATTTGACTTAGAAATTAGAGATAAAAAGGGAGTAGAAAACTCGGTAGCCGATCACTTGTCTAGGATGCAAATCGAGGATAAACAGGATCCACCTATCAACGACTACCTTCGAGACGACACACTCCTCCGAGTTTCAGAAGCCTACCCATGGTATGCAAACATAGTCAACTACCTGGCGTCCGGATACATACCACCTGGGGTAGACAAGAAGAAGCTTGTTAAAGAGAGTAGGGTGCACCTATGGGACGATCCTTACCTCTACAGAGTCTGTCAAGATGGCATACTCAGGAGATGTGTTCCCATGGACGAGGCAGTAAAAATAATGGAAAAATGCCATGGGGCAGAGTACGGAGGCCACTATGGAGCATTCAGGACCCATGCCAAGATATGGCAGAGTGGATTCTACTGGCCTACCATGTACGAAGATACAAAGAACTTCGTGAGGAGATGTGCAAGGTGTCAGAAGCATGGGAACATCAATACTCGTGATGCAATGCCACTCACAAACAACTTACAAGTCGAGATATTCGATGCTTGGGGCATAGACTACATGGGGCCATTCCCTTTGTCACAAGGGTGTGAGTACATCCTAGTGGCAGTAGACTATGTGTCCAAGTGGGTCGAAGCAATGCCCTGCAGAGCAGCCGACTCTACACATTCGATAAAGATGTTCAAGGAAGTCATATTTCCACGCTTCGGCACCCCCAGACTAGTTATCAGTGATGGAGGGAGCCACTTCATTGACAGAAGATTCCGACAGTTCTTAGCTGAAGTGGGGATAAGGCACAACATTGGAACACCCTATCACCCTCAAACGAGCGGACAAGCAGAAACATCTAACAAACAAATCAAGAACATTCTGCAGAAGACTGTCACTAAGATGGGAACCGGCTGGAAAAGCCATCTACCAGATGCACTTTGGGCATACAGGACCGCATACAAGACCCCAATTGGTATGACACCATACCAACTTATATACGGTAAGACATGCCATCTACCGGTAGAGCTAGAGCATAGAGCTCACTGGGCAATCAAGAAATGGAACATGGATTTGCCCTCGGCCGGAAGAAATAGAAAGCTCCAAATCTCCGAACTAGAAGAATGGAGAGATAAAGCCTATCACAATGCCAGGATCTACAAAGAGAGAACAAAAAGATGGCATGATAAAAGGATCAAGCAAAAGGAATTTCATCCTGGGGATAAGGTTCTCATGTTCAACTCAAGGGTCAAGTTATTTGGCCATGGAAAGCTAAGGAGCAAATGGGAAGGACCATTCTTCGTTGTTGACGCCGCGACTCATGGAGCGGTAACACTGCGGGACGACGACGGCAACATCTTTAAGGTAAATGGTCATCGTCTTAAAGTTTTCCATGAACATGAACCTTTAGAAAAAGAAGTTGATATGATAGAATTTGAATCTGACATAAAGTCTTAAAATCCACATGTCCTTCTTTTTACCTCCTTTTGTTAAAAAAAAAATTTGCTAAACCAATATATTTAGTTCCTTTTGTTTGGAAATAGGTTTTAAAAGGGTTTTAGATGATGTAGGATCGAAGTTGGGCCGCCGAACACCCCAAATGGGGGTCGGCTGACCCCTCTTCTAGGGGTTTTGGCCCAAGGGGGAATAGGTTTAGAAAGAGGGGAATGAATAGAGTTCGGTGGTGAAATTCAAAATCCTGAAATATAGGGGTCGCCCGACCCCCAATATTTTGAGTTTTGAAATCCCCTGGAGTCTTGGATCGTCCCTCAAACGTTCCACGACGCTCCTTTTCAAAATTCAAACTCTCAGGCTCCAAACACATCTATTTATCCCCCCTCTTCTTCTTCTTCCTCCTCTCAATTCATTCCTTCTCATCTTCACCTCGAACCAGACTCTCCTAGCCTCCATTCCTTGCCAAGAGATCCATCTCCATGGCTCCTCCAACTAAATCTTCCAACCAAGCCATTCGCTCCAACTCCCCACGTCCGCAAAGGTCTCTAACTGAGAGCCTGGAGTTTGCCCTAGCCGTCAACGTGCTGGAGCCTGAACCACTAGCCATGGTGCCGCCGGCTGGAGGGCCGACGGGCCCCATGTGGGGGTCGCCCGACCCCAAGAGGGGTCGCCCGACCTCGCCCCGGGTGACCCAGCGCTCCGCGTCGGCCTCTCGTTCGCTCACACCGCGCAGGGGCATCGGCAAGTCCCCTGCTCGAGCCGTAACGCCGGTTCGACCTACCACGGGCCAACTTGCGCTGCGGGAGAAGGCGCCGATGGCCACCAAGCAGGCCATCACCATCTCCTCCGACACGATCCACACCTCTTCCTACTCGCCGTCCACCCCAACCTTTTGGAGGAACCACCAAGTGGTGGGCGGTGGGCCGGGAAAGGGGAAGGTGCTGATCCCGCCGTTGAACTCTAAGGAAAAGATGGAGTTGCGAGAGTCCTTTGACTCGTCAGCAAGTCCATCCATCCGGCGGAAGATGGATCCACCTCCGATCAACGGTGCGCCTGGCAAATACGAAGAAGATCCAGAAAAAGGCGACATCGAGAAGCTCCTGGAAGTCACAGCTAGCCTTAGAAAGAAAAATAGGATCTTAGAGGAGACAGTGTCGGAGCTCAGGATGGAGAATCTTGAGTTAGAAGATCACTTCCGCCACCTGCGCATTAGCACCAGCGCTAAAATCAAGCGTTTGGCACAAGCAATTGGGCGGGAGGATCTCCTCAAACCTCCATCTCCCTAAATAAATTAGTTAGTTTAGGTTATAGGCACTATTTGATTATTTAGGTTTGATTACTCAATTTTATTTTCCAATTTGTCACTTTGAATTTCACAATGTAAAAGTGCCTATACAATTGAAATTTGATTTAATAGAGTTGTTTTTGGTCCTGCTGGTGTGTTGCCACCAGCAGGACGTCTGCATTTGATCATCTCTCTCTGTTGTAAGTTCAGCTGCACGAAAACTGCAAGTGTGGGGGGGTCGCCCGACGCCCCAACTTCATCTCTGAACTGCCGTGAGCATGGAACAACACTGCATACACCTCGGCACGTCATGGCACCAAAAACAGGCGCGATGAGGGGGTCGCCCGACCCCCTTTCTATGGCAAAAGGAAACGACACAAGTGCAGAAAGACTTCCCGAGGGACGTAGAATCGAGTGGCAGGGCCAGGAACCTCTAGGTGGGGTCGGCCGACCCTTCCATGGAGCCCTGGGCCCACCAGGCAGCTTCTATACGACGAAAGACATCTTTCCTGCCCGGTTTGCTAATTCTTCCCCCTCTCAGTCTGTCCAATTCTTTACCTTTGTGTCACAATTAAAATAAAATTTGATAGTTTAAACTTGTTTGCAAAATAAAAAGTGAACTGGTACATGATTTAAGAGAAATAGTGACATAAAGTATAGTTCTTACAATTGTTCATCCTCATGGGTAAAAATCTATAGGAACCATATTGACTAAGTTGTTGATGAAAGTGATATAACTCTTGGCTAAGAATTCATAACATTTCTATTCAAGGTACTTAGAGATTTGTTTCAAAAATATCACAAAACCATAGTATCATTTACTCCTCATTAGCAAGAAATTCCCACTAAAAGCCATACACTTAGATATTCAAGTAACCATTTTATGAAATGCAACCTGCTTTTGTAATGAGTTTTGTCAAAACCTTGTTGACCCTAGTGAGAGTTGTATCATAGTCACAAGATCAAGATCACGTACACACCACATATATATATGCTGCTTCTACACTGGAAGTACGCAACCACATGTATTGTGCATCCACTAAATAGGTTGCTCCATACTCTAAGTGTTAGAACACCTCTCTAAATATTGTTTAGAAAATGAGACATAAAAGGGCTTGGCAAAATAAAAGAAAAAGAAAAGATGGACATGTGCAAGTCCATGAAAAAAAAAAAATTTGAGCACATAAAGCTCGAAGAAAAAGAAAATCTAGCCATGTCTCAATATACAAGTAGAGAGAGTGTAGTAAATAAAGGAGCAACCTAGTCCACCATATAACACACTTGCACATCTTGATCTATGACTATGACACTCCTCTCTTTGGATCCTTGTTTTTGACTTAACAATATTTGCAAAGTAGAGTATGCTACCTTGTTTATCCCTACCAAGCCCCATATAAGCCTATAATTATAGGATGAAACAAGTTGGCATTCATGCCTTGGTGAGGACTACTAAAAAACTTTGAGTGATCTAGAGCGCTAAATGAGGAGTAGGATTGAACTATGTGACTTATTTTAAAAAGTGTCATAAAAACTCTAAGTACCAAGAATATGAAATTGGAATTTGATCTTGTTCTGAGAGTTGTTCCTTTTCTCAACCTCTGAAGGATATATGCTAGACACTTACACAAAAACCCATTTGGATGAACTATGTTCGAACTAGCATTTTATGCTCACTACTATCTTAAGTTAGAAACCATTGATCACTCATTTTTAACCTTTACTCGAGGACGAGCAAAGACTCAAGTGTGGGGGGTCTTGTTGACGGTATTTATACCATGTTTTCTACTATCATAACTGTCAACATAAGACTCATTTTGGGAGAAAACAACCAAACAAAGTAGTAATATAGGTACATATAACCTAGTTCCACATGTACATGATACTATTTGGTTGCAGGAGTAAGAACAGGTACTTTTCAAGGGTCCAAACACTAAGAAGGGGTGAATAACTAAAGATCAGTGACACCAGTAACCAAGACAACATTATAGTCATGAAGAGGAAGACATGTAGGACAGGGTTGACACCCTAACCCCATAGAATTGGGGTCGGGCGACCCCACTTTGGTGGGTCCCACAGGTCAGCTCAACTCCACCGACATCAGAGAGCCTCCAGGACACTGCAGGTGGGCCCAACCAGCCAGATAGGGGGTCGGCCGACCCCACTTCATGGCGGTTCCAGGGTCGGTTGGCCTCCCACCGACCTTGCCCACATGTTGCACATGTTAGTTTGCCTCTACCGTTGATCAGATGGCGGTTGTGAAGTCGGTTTGATCCAATGGTGCATGATGAAGATGACGCGGATCGCTGACGTGGCACCGGAGTAGCCCCTACTCCATCTCCCACTATAAATACCCCCCTATTCCTTCACTTAAATGTCATGTATGCTATCATAGTGAGTAGAGAGTGAGGAGTTCCAAGGAGGAGTCCCGGCCTGTCGGGAGTCTTCTTCGCGGAGCACCTCAGCGGAAGCAGGTCTTCTTGTAAGTCTTACTTCTGAGTCTTTTCTAGTATTTAATATTTGGTCTGGTACTTTAAGTATAAGAATCCTTTACTGGCACATTGCTTGATCTTGAGTGCTCTTAGCTTTAGCTAAGCTTAGGGTAGCAAGAGCTAGTTTAGACGTGGTGTCTAGACTACTTCTTGCCAGTGTGGACTCCTTGTCGCAGTTGTGTAGACACCTAGTGTGAGAGTGACAGTCCTCGCTAGGCGGAAAGCTCCTCGCATCTGTTGTAGGCAAGTTGCAAATAATAGTTGGGCTGAGCAGGGTAGTCGCTTAGGAGACGGGGAGGTGAAAAACCTCGTTAACTCAATCCTCCTTTTCGGGTATCGCCCTCAGTAAAGAGTTAGGTGAAAAACCTTGACTATACTTAATTACCAAGACCAGGCATTAATACTAGTTAGACCTCTCTACCCCATTATCCTAGACCCTTTGATCATCACCTAACGATCTAAAGCCTAGTTAATTCACTTCACGTTCCCCGTGGAAATCACGATACCTGGAATACTCCCGGTGAAGGCTACATTGACTACCGTACGCTTGCGGTATAACCGTTTGCCACTTCTGGTGTCAACACACCCTCGGAGTGTAAAACCTCGGTAGGGACAGATCCTATGCTGGAGTTCGTACAGGTAGCCTTATCATCCGGCAGGACTCAGATGGATACCATGTTGACGTAATGGCGAGCTGCTCGGCTGCTCCAGCCCGAGGACAAGCCCGCCCTGCTGAAGAGAGATCGGGTATGCCGCGAATATTGGTCGGCCGCGTTGTTCAGACCGTAAGGGTAATCCTGGTCTGGGAAACTGTCTTGGGCTTGACAGATCGTCCCGTGGGTGTCGATGTTATTGTCAGGGACGTCTCCAGCAGTTCGTGCGTGGTGGCACGAGTTGGCCGGCAGGAGTCGAAAAAATTTATTGACGCCACCTGATCGGATTGGCGCGAAATCGAATCCACTAGGTTGGAAGCTTCAAGAAGTTTGAGGTCGGCGTGATCAAGAGCTTGAAGAAGGTCCGAGTTGTCGACTTGTCTTGCCTCGTTGCGAGGAAGCGGAGGTCGAGTGCTCAGAGTCGGCATGATCGGAGTCGACGCCTCTGCTGCCCCAGATTGAATCTGGGTTTCTTCCGAAGTCATGGTCGCGAGGCCGCTACCACGAGTTGTCCACGTGATCTAGCCGACGGTGAACGTGAGGCCTTCAGCCACGGCCGCGGAAGCTGGAACGATGACCATCTTGTTCGTCAGGCGAGCTATACGCACACCCCCTACCTAGCGCACCACTGTCGACGAAAGCTAGTCGGCAGTCTACCTTGGGGTATACCCACGGTAGTAGTTTATCGGTAGACGGTGTGCAAGCTACGAACTTGATGGTGAGGCAAGACACGGACAAGGTTTTTATCCAGGTTCGGCCGCCGTGTGGGCGTAATACCTACGTCCTACGTCTGATTGTATTGAATTGTGTTGAGATGATCTATCTTGGGGGGTCCCTTGCCTCTCCTTATATAGTCGAGAGGGCAGGGTTATAGATCTGGAAACTAAACCTAGTCGGTTACAATTGCCATAGATAGCATGATATCAGTTCCTATTCTAACTGACTAGAATTCTGCCCGATCTCTACACCTTGTTTCCTTGCGTGAAACTCTGAACAGTTGGATCAAGCCTCGAACTGTCTCGTGATGGGCCAAACCTCCTAGCCCAAGTCTAGCCGTGAGGGTATAGGAGTTTATACCCCCACATGATACATCTTGCTACTACCAGGATGGATAGACAACTTAGATGAATGGGCTTCAGATAATATCTGATTCCGCAGCTCACGGTCTTTTGGGACCACAAGTCGATCTTTGAACCATAGGATTCCGTTCTCATCGACTCGAAAATGCTTGGTTTCTTCTTCTTTCATTTTCCTCTTTATAAGGTAGATGCCTACATCTGTTTGCTGCAAATCAATGACCCGATTGCGAAGAGAACTCTCCAGAGCAATCTGGTTGAGCACAAGTGGGTGCATAAGACATGACAATGATGGATCTTCCATCTGAACTGAATGACAGTGCGCTTTTCGACTCAAGGCATCCGCAACCACGTTGGCCTTGCCCGGATGGTAGTGCACTTGGAGATTATAATCTTTAATCCACTCAAGCCACCTTTGCTGTCACATATTCAATTCAGGTTGAGTGAAGATGTACTTGAGACTCTTATGATCGGTGTAGATGTTGCACAGATTACCAAGCAAATAGTGCCTCCAGATTTTCAAAGCATGGACAACTGCAGCCAATTCTAAGTCATGAGTAGGGTAATTTACCTCATGCTTTCGAAGTTGGCGCGAGGCATAAGCGATAACACGACCTTCTTGCATCAACACACTGCCCAGACCGATACCCGACGCGTCACAAAAGACATCGAATGGTTTCTCGATATTAGGTTGAGCTAGGACAGGAGCTGATGTTAGCAATGTCCTCAACTTGTGGAATGCCTCTTCACACTCAGGCGTCCACACAAACTTCTCATCCTTCTGAAGTAGGTGAGTCATAAGCTTGGATATTTTTTAGAATTCCGAAATGAAACGACGATAATACCCAGCCAGACCTAGAAAATTCCGAACCTCGTGCACCGAAGTTGGAACCTTCCAATCCAGCACTTCTTGCACCTTAGCCGGATCCACATATATGCGTTCTTTAGATAAGACGTGGCCCAAGAAAGGTACTTTCTTTAGCCAAAACTCGCATTTGCTGAACTTAGCATAAAGCTGATGCTCATGCAAGCGCGTCAACACTACACGCAGATGCTCTGCATGCTCTTCTTCATTACGAGAATATACCAAGATATCATCAATGAAGACCACCACAACCTTGTCCAATTCGGGCATGAACACCAAATTCATGAGATACATGAAGTGAGCAGGTGCATTCGTAAGACTGAAGGACATGACGAGATACTCAGACAACCCATACCTTATCGAGAAAGCTGTCTTAGGTACATCTTTAGGATGGATCTTGATCTGATGATACCCAGATTGCAAATCAATCTTAGAGAATACCTTGGCTTTGGACAACTGATCAAGCAAGATATCAATGCGAGGAAGAGGGTACTTATTCTTGATGGTCACCACATTCAGAGGACGATAGTCCACACACATGCGCAAGGACTGGTCCTTCTTCTTCACAAAGATAGCCGGACAACCCCAAGGAGAAGAACTAGGATGGGTAAGACCCTTATTTAACAACTCATTCAGTTGGGTTTTAAGCTCAGCTAGCTCATTTGGTGGCATTCTATATGGTCTTCTAGAGATAGGAGCAGTACCTGGGATCAATTCAATTTTGAACTCCACATCCTGATCTGGAGGAAGCCCAGGCAAATCATCAGGGAATACATCCGGGAACTCACACAACACCGGAATATCCTTGATGGCCCTAGATGTAACTGCATTCATCATGCTACGGATATGGATATCCCGAGGAAGTTGCACTAAGAACGCCTGTTTGGTATTCGGGTCTCTCAACATCACTACCCGATTGGTGGTGTCGATAAGAACTCCATTGCCACTCATCCATTTCATACCTAGAATTACATCTATACCCACACCGGGTAGAACAACCAGATCAACAAGAAACTGACGGTCTCCTATTTCTAGAGTTGCCCTTCTTTAGCGGGTAAGGACAGTTGCTTTGCCAGTGCCCTATCTGATTACAGTTCCAACACGGACGGTTGGCAGGTGGAGTCTTGGCATAGCTAGGACCCGTGTTGCCCCTAGGAAGAGCAATGGAGTACCCCTTGCGGAACCCCGTCTTCACATGATTCTTCTTTGCTGGAGGGCGATATCACTGGTTAGGAGCTGGAGCACGATACTGGGGCCTAGCTGCCACTGGAGCCTTGGACTGAGATGCCCCTGCCCCGGCCTCAAAAGGCCGCTTGCGAGTCTTGGTCGCAGTGTACACAGCATTGTAGTTCTCTTGGGTAAGAGCATCACTTACAAACTCAATGAAAGTTGCACACTTTGTGCGGCCCATCGTCTTTAGCAGCTTGGGTCCAAGACCCCCTTTTGAAGCTAGCAATCTTCTTTGTCTCAATGCTCACAAACTCTAGAGCATACCTTGACAGATGATTAAAAGCATGCAAATACTCCTTCAGAGTTTTGTTGCCCTGAGTCAACTGCATGAACTCAGTATGCTTCATCTCCATAACACCAGGAGGTATGAAATGCCCCTTGAAAGCTTCACGAAAGAGGTTCCAGTCAATCACAGTATTGGCCGGAAGAGCCTCCTGATACTGATTCCACCAGATGCCTACTGGTCCCTGCAGTTGATGAGCTGCATACACAGCCTTCAAACCATCGGTCAGCCGAAGTAAGCGGAACTTTTGTTTCACCGTGTTCAGCCACTCCTCAACCTGAAGGGGTTCTTCAGCCTCTCTGAAAGATGGGGGCTTAGTATCCATGAAATCCTTGAAACTGCTGTACTAGTTAGGTGCTGGCCCATTCGATGCATTCCGACCACCCTGGTTTGCCATCTGATTGATGGTTTCAGTGAGCAGCCTCTGACTTTCCACCGTCATCTGCATCAGCTCAGCTGGATTTGGTGGTGGAGGAGGAGGGGGTGGGTTCATGTTCGCATGTTGTTCTGCACCTCGAGTGCCACGAGACATCTATAAAGACACAGTCAGTGAGTATTGATGATGACAAGATTTACCGTAGAAGAACTTATATTTATGCCTGAAAGCATTCGGGAGAATAACTTTACAGAAAAAGGCACAATAATTCAATTCCACAAAACAACATCACCAATCAAACACATGACACAGATATCCGTAATATGCACAACAACAGAAAACATCATCATAACCGATCGAACATGATACAGATAACAACATTGGGTCCATGAAGTTATTACACCCTCACAGTACAGACCATAAGTCAAAGATCATGGTTCCGGATTAAAACACGATTAGAAAGCACAACTGCTGACAGTCATACTACAAAAGATCCTCACAGAACAACTACCAACTACCCACTAGACTCCAGGCTCGTCATCCGAGTCAGCGTCGAAGATCGCCTCTCCATCCTCGTCGCTAACCGGCTCAAGCTCCTCGTCCTCCACGTCCTCGTGCAAAGGTGGTGCAGCCACGGGCGGTTCATCTACCTCCATACCATCATCATCGACCACGATCACCTGAGGTCCCACCTCTAGATACATAGGTACATGGCGAGTAATAGGGTGTAGCAAGTTGTTAAGACGGTGAATCTCCACAAGACCAGCCTCAATCTGATCCTGCAGATAGTTCTCCCGCTCAAGCGACTGGATACGGTGCATCTCCCATGCTCGACGCCTGTTCTCCGACACACGGAGTGCAGTATCCCTCTCACGAGTGATCTGCACCAAGCGCTCCTGCACGGTCTCCTTCTCCCTAGCCAACTGACTCATTTGATCCTGCTTATGATCTCTCTCTATAATGGCCTTCACCCACTACTGCCTACGGTACTCCGCAATGTCTTCCCAGTCATTGCGGTCCTTTTGGGCTTTCTCCAGGAGTCTAGCTTGCTTGCGAAACTTGCGAGCACGCTTTCCAGTCTTTTGTTGCATCTCGTGAGCTTGGCGAACAACCACCATCACCTATGCATAGGTGTCCTCTCGCTGACTGAACAGCTTGAGCACAGCCATCATAGCACTCATAGCAGGACTGGAACTCTCAGCTCGCTCTCCTCGGCCTCAGACCAACGCACATCCATCAGCCTACTTCCACTCCGCTGCTGCTGGGTCAGCCTGGGGAATGGAGGCCGCTGGCCCTCCTGTCAGCTCCTCACCAAACCTCTGATAGATGTTGAGCAGCATAGCATGGCCTGCAACCTCAGCTGCTTCCCATGGAGTCTGCCCATTTGAGTTGTTGGTCCACCCAGTCCATGCAGGCCTGCCCCCGTGAGGTGGGATAACCCCCTGCACAGCGAACCACTGCAAATCTCCTGTCATATCCACCTCCCACCAGGAATACTGAGGTGGCTTAGTATACCCCACAGACTGCAGCACCCTCCAGAGCAGAGTAGGAGTGCCAAACTCGCTCAGAAAGGTGTCACTAGGGCGAGGTGAAGCGGGCACGTCCATCTGTGGAAAGGAATAACCGTGGGTAAGAGAGGATTAATTAAGCAACATTTATTTAATTAAAAGGGACGATATTGTAAGGGAAGGAGTAGACAAAATGTATGTATGAATGTGATATGATGCATGCACGCACCGTACATCCTCACAAACTTATAATATTAATATTCTAATGGATATACGGTGGCATACATTCGTCTCTCGATACGATAACTATCGATTTACACGCGCGCTGTTAGAGTACCTGCGAAAAACTTCATTTCAGCCCAACAATTCCCAATATTTCACTCAAGAAAGTAGTAAACTAAATGCACATTGCTTATACATGCCCAACATGCACAAACAATGACACCACAACTACCCGAGAATTTTAAAAGCTCCCCAATTAAGTTTCTTTTGTGGTTCCATGGTTTGACATGTAACCTCTCCAGAAAACCACCACGAACACTCCCCTAGACCGCCGTTTGGACGATTATGCTCTCACAGCTCACACTTACCAGAGCGTAGGTGTGACGTTGCATAATTTATATCTAGCGACATATGTGGCTAATTCACATATGAAGGCTACCTCTACCGTTAGACCACAGGGTAGCATAGTGTGGTCATCACACATCCATACCTGAGTACTGCCGGAGATGTATAAAATAAAACCCCCCAAGTCAATACTTAAATAGCCACCTAAAGTCTTTATATGGGCAAGGAAGATTCGACCACTGACATAACTTAGATATTGATTTTCACAGTTTTATTTAAAAACTCTTTTGTTTTTAAATACACAAACGCTGCATTTATAATGCTGAACTTCCTCTGATACCAGCTGTCACAGAACCGACCAAATTATAAGAGTTCAAGTGTAGAAACGATCAACTAGCAATCAAGTTTCTAGACTTGAGCCCATATAACCCCGGTAGTCAACTGAAATAACGAAGGACTTCAAACCAACTTGCAACAAACCAAGATCGTAATAGTTCCACATAACACAGCGAATGTTCCATAGTTCATTCATTGCCGTCGAAGCGGCATCACATCGGAGTTACGTAGTTATTACAACATAAGTTCACAGTAGTAGCGGAAGCAAAATAGTTTACAACACACATGAAAATTGCCCAGACAGTTACAACGGTATTTTGATCAAATCTAAATACATTTGATCAACATCATCATCGAAGAAGCCAATTGTTCGAAGAATGCATGGTGCTCTTGAGAAAAAATATTTCTTTTCTGGTGAAGTGTGCCCACCTTACTTTTCCGAAAAGTACAGATCTTCAAAAAAGCAAGCATGTTCACCGCAAGGTGAAGTGTGCCCACTTAGTCCCCGAGCCTGGTAGTAGGTGACGTAGGCACGTGGTGCCAGGGTCAAAAGAAAAATCCTCAAAGTAACTTTGAATCTGAGATGCATCGCCAGATGCATCGTACCGATGTAGTCCCCGAGCTTGCAGGAAGGCAAAGTATGAACCTTGTAGCAAGGTCTAAAAAATTAAAATTGTCCAGTCCCCGAGCGTCTCATGTCCATTTACTATAAGATAGGCTTATCAATTTGACGAGCTGGTCAACCAGTCCCCGAGTGTACAATGCTCGGAGATCGCTACAACCCACAGATTCCTGAATTAACAGACTGGACGACCAGTCCCCGAGCATCAAGTGATCGGTGGTTGGTGCAGTCCCTGAATTCCCGAACCAACGGATTTGGCGGCCAGTCCCCGAGCATCAAGTGCTCGGTGGTCGGTGCATTTCTTGAATTTCCGAATTAATAGACTAGGCGACCAGTCCCCGAGCATAAAGTGCTCGGTGGTAGGTGCAGTCCTTGAATTACCAAGTTGATAGACTGGGCGACCAGTCCCCGAGCATATAGTGCTCGGTGGTCGGTGCAGTCCTTGAGTTGTTGACCTTTCTTCCAATTTTTGTCTGTTTTATTTTGAAAAAATCTTACCACGTAATTAATTGACGTGACGAGACCTCCTGGCGTAATGTCAGACGGTTGCGTGAAAAGCTGCGCCTGGCAACTGTGCAGCCGCCCTTTGCGGAGTTTGAGAAAAAGAAACCATCAATTTGTACGAAAATGCCGCCGCATTAATTGCCGATAATCTTTGGAAACCGAAGCGCCGCGTCCACCATTGGTCCCGCGCACTTCCCAAGAATGCGGAAGTGGGAGGGGTGGAGTTGTGGGTTATAAAATCCCGACAGTTACCCCCGCATTGCTCACCCTGCCATTGCCTTCAAGCCTTCCGCTCTTGCCTTCTACAATCACCTGCACCCTCCTAGCTCGCAACCACTCCCGCATCTTCAATGGCGAAGAGCAACTCCAAGAAGAGGGCCGAGCTGATGGCCAAGGAATGGAAGAAATCCTGCAGCACTTCGAAGTCCCTTGGTGACCTCGTCGATATGGGGCTACTGCACAGCCCAGAGCTCGACGGCTGGAGGGCGCCAGAGGGGGAGAGCTACCCCGACCCCCGCGCCGGTGAGATCATAGTATTCGAGGATTTCGTTAAGAGGGGTTTTGGGGTTCCTGTTCATCCTTTTCTTCAGGGGCTTCTCTTGTACTATGAGATTGGGATTTGCAATCTCCACCCGAACTCCATCCTTCTCATCTCCACCTTTATCCATCTTTGTGAGGCCTATGTTGGCATAGAGCCGCACTTCGATCTTTTTCGTTATCTTTTCTGTTTGAGGAAGAAGGGAGCGGTTGGAGGCTCCAAGATTGCAGGTGGAGTATACCTCAATCTTCGCGACGGGATGAAGAACCATTATCTGAGCTGCCCATGGAACACTTCCCTAACCGAATGGTACAGGAAGTGGTTCTATGTCAGGGAAGAACCGGGCAGCTCCACGTTCTGCGACGTGGGGTACATCCCCGAGAAGAGGGTCAGTTGGACCGACCGCCCAGAGTTCACCGGCCAGGTAGCGGATCTGATGAAACTGATCGACTGGTCGCGTTTGGACGGGCTGGGTGTGGTCGGCAACTTCGCTTGTCGTCGAGTGATGTCCTGCCAGAAGAGGGTGCACTCAGCGTACAAGTATGCTGGAAGCCAAGACCCGACCAGGATGACACCTGAGATCTTGGAGAAGGTGGAGGTGCAGCAGTTGTTGAACGAGCTGTTCAACTTTGCTGACGGGAGCTTCATCCGAGGTAGTGATCGGGTGCAAGCTTTCAAGCTGGGACGACCAGCTCCTAAGGTATCGCTTCTTCCTGATTGTGCCTCCTTAGCGTTTGTTATTGTCAGCTGCTAACTTGTCTGTGTTAATTTTGTAGATCGGAGATGTTGACCGGTGTACAGTGTATGTGTCACTGGCGCCTAGGATGGAGAATCCCGCAGGGGAGGATCCGCCGGAGGAGGACGCTGCTCGGTGTGCTCGGTACACCAGCAGTGAAGAGGAGCAAGCCCGTCCAGCCTCGACCACCGAGGACCGGGTGACTGGGAAGAGGCCATTGGTAGCAGATCCTTCACCTGCGCCGATGCTGCCAGCAGAGAGCAGCCAGGCGCCAAAACGCCATCGACTCGTCCGGATCACTGACGACAATGATGAGGAGGAGGAGGCCGCACCGTCGCTGGTCCGAAGGCCTCGTAGCCGTTCGAACAATGCGCCGGCCACCACTGATCGGGTGGCCAGCGACCCTCCTGCACCACGCGTTGCAGAGACGGGGGCACCGGCGCCGACCGACAGGGCCAGGAGGAGGTTCACCGCAACCCACCGTCGATCGGACCTGTAAGTGTTCAACTTACGTATTTTGGCGTTTTTTTCTATCGTTGAAAATGTCGCTTCATTGCTCAGCGCGGCGTCGGACGTCAACCCCGACCAAGTCGCGTAGCAGAGGACGCCGCGCCGCAGGCCACAGAGCAGCCTGCGGCGGCGGCCGCTACTACAGGCGCTGACGGACAAACCGCCCCGGCGAGTGCCGCGGCGAGCACTCCGCCGAGGGATGAGGAGGCGACAAGGGCCCCTCCCCCGAGTACTGTTGCGGAGGAGGAGGGCAGAGTCCCGACTCCTCCAGCCGAAGAAGCGAGGGTCCCGACACCGCCCCGAGCAGGGGCCTCTTCGCCCGTAGGTTCCCCTGGCCTAGACCAGGGACCCGTGATGCCCTCGACCGCAGCCGGGGACAGTGCGGCACACGAGGAGCCCCAGGAGGCCTCTGACGACGACGTGGAGGAGGTCCAGGGTCGTCCCCGTGATGGTCGCCAGCACGTCTATGTGTGGCGCCAACGCGGGGACCACTTTATTAGATACGAGGAGCTCGCGGAGACGGAGGAGGCCGCGAGGGTGGAACGCGCGGCTAAGCGTCTCGTGGACGAGGTTAAGGTAGGTGGTCCTATGTGCTGCTCGACAACTATGTGCAGTGTTCCTGTGTTCAACATATACTCTTTCTTGCAGGACACAATGAAAACGGCGAAGTACCGGAAGAGGTGCTTCGACCAAATAGAAGGCATTGTGGCCGAGAACAAAACCCTGGCTGCAGAGGTGGACCGGCTCCGGTCGGAAGTTGGAGAGAAGGTGGCCGAGATGAGCGCTCAGGAAGAGCACCGTCTCGAGCTTACCCGACGCTTGGCCGACCAGTATCGGCAGCGAGAAGGTCAGTCTCGTACTCCGAGGCAGCTGTTTGTAGCCGCGTTGGTTGACTTTACTGACCAGAGGATTATTCATGTAGGCTTGGAGGAGGAGGTGGCGCGCCTTCGGCAGGAGAAGGAGCAGCTCAGTCAAGAGCTTGCCGGGGCGCTAGAAACCGGGCGCCGAGCAGGCGAGGAGCTAGGCCAGAGGAACCAGGAGTTGTCTGGTAAGTAGCCTTGCCGCCACCCTTTTATATAGCTGCTCAACGTTCTTTTCATTGTGCTGACCTATTCCTTGATTTGTAGTGCTCAAGGTGAATACCAAGAAGCACTTAGACGACCTGGTCAAGGATCGGGACTCCTGGAAGACTAATTGTATTAGGCTTTGGAAAGGAGTATCCCCGGTCCTAGACTTGATTAGCCCCGAGCTTCCAGAAAGCCATCCCCGCGCGCCAAAACTGACGCCTGTCGAAAAGGCGCAACGGGCCTGGGATTGGCTCCAGCAGTTCGTGAAGGACGCCGGGGAGTTCGCTGGCGCGCATATTCTTAGCATTGTGCACGCCCACTACCCCCTGGTCGACTTGTCCAGGCTGGAGAAGGGGTATCCCAAGGAGGTCGGCCCGCAAGAGGCGGACGAGCTTCGGGCCGGTCTGCTGGACTTGTCGTCGACGGTGATCGGCGACATTAATCTATGCGGGACGGCCACTCCCCCCCGACCAGTCGGGTTCAGACAGGTCGGCCAGGGAGTTGTCGGGGGCGTCTGTTGCTGGAGATGGGCGGTCGACGCTTGCGGTCTCGACCAGCCAGGCGCCGGTGGCCCCGACCCCTTCGTCCGGGCAGCAAGGCCAGGCGGTTGATCAGCCCGAGCAGTAGGCCAGTAGGGTAGTCTGTAATAGTAGACTAGTGACTGCTCGTCGGGGTATTTATTGTAAACTTTGTATGTAAAGTTTGTAATAAAGTTTGCTTTTGTTATGATTGTTATTTTGAGTGCTGTAAAGTTATCTGAGTGACGTGTCACTGTGTTTGATTCATAGTCATAAAGAGTTTCCGTCGCAGAGGACATTGTTGCTCTTCGCCGAAAGCTCTGCGTGTAAAAAAAGTATAGCCAAAAAGAAAAACTTTTATTATTGCCAACTATAAGAGACTTACAAGCAAAAGTTACTAGAACTTATGGATAAAATCGGCGCAGTTTGTCTATGTGCCAAGAGTTAGGCACGCGTGTTCCGTCTGGATATGTCAATCTGTAGGATGTGGGTCGTGTGACTTCGGCGACCACAAAGGGTCCTTCCCAGGGAGTGGATAGCTTATGCATTCCTTCCTGGCTTGTTTTCCATCTGAGTACCAGATCACCGACCACGAAAGAACGGTCCTTCACGTTCCTGTTGTGGTACCGTCTGATTGCTGCAAGATACTTTGCTGTTCGGAGACATGAATTTAGACGCTTTTCTTCCATGCAGTTAATTTCGAGCTCCCTAGCGTTGTCGGCTGTTGACTGGTCAAAGTTTTCAATTCTAGGAGAACCGAAGGTTATATCAGACGGCAGAACTGCCTCGGTACCGTAAACCATGAAGTAGGGTGACACTCCCGTGTTCCGACTAGCCTGAGTTCAGAGACCCCAAACCACAGCCGGTAACTCTTTCATCCATCGACCAGGTGCTCTGTCGTTCTCGGTGTACAACCTTTTTTTTAGGGCGTCAATAATCATTCCGTTCGCACGCTCAACTTGGCCATTTGCCCGTGGGTGAGCAACTGACACGTATTTTATGACTATGCCTCTGTCATCGCAGAAGTCCCAAAATGTGGTGCCAGTGAACTGAGTACCTAGGTCGGTGATTATACTGTTTAGGATCCCGAATCTGTGTATGATTTGATTGAGAAACTCCACGGCCTTCTCGGAGGTTGCTTTGACCAGTGGCATGTATTCAATCCACTTTGAGAACTTGTCGATTAATATGAAAACGAACTTGAAGTTGCCAGGGGTCGGTTTAAATGGCCCGATCATGTCGAGCCCCCACCAGGCGAAAGGCCAGGACGACGGGATAGTTTGAATCTCATGAGCAGGTACGTGGGTCCTTTTAGCGAAGAACTGACATCCCTCACAGTGTCGGACCAGTTTTTCTGCGTCATTGACCGCGGTTGGCCAATAAAAACCTGCTCGGAAAGCTTTCCCGACCAGTGTTCTGGAGGCAGCATGATTGCCGCAGGATCCGGCATGTATGTCGTCTAGGAGCTTGATGCCATCATGCTGGGATATGCAATTGAGCAGCACTTCAGAACTTGCATTTTTTCGCATAAGTTTGCCATCCACCAGTATGTAATTCTTTGATCGTCGAATGAGGCGCTCGTTCTCTGTTTTATCCTAAAAGCCTGACCCGTCCGATATATACACTACACCACAGCCCAAATGTAGCGTCAAAGTAAGGGTCGTTATAAGCCGTTTCAGCGACCTACGGTCCGACGTTATAAACTTATAACGTCAGATACATCAGACGTTGATAGTGGCGACGCTATAAACTTTTAACGTCGGACCGTCTGACATTATATAAAAGATATAGCGACAAACCTTCAGACATCCTTTATAAACTTATAGCGACCCACTATCTAATGATATATATCTATAACGACCAACTGTCCATCGGTATGCATACACATAATTAACTTATAATATCATGTAATGTTTATATGTTAGCCATACATACCATGTCACACATTCAAACAACACAGTCATCAAACACATGTAAACTGGACCAGAAGAGCTCACGAGTTATATTAAATCCATCAACAGGTCATGCCATTTTACACACAATTCATGGCTAACAGAAGCTAAGATGAAATACACAATTTTGACCAAAATGCTAGACTAGAGATATTCAGTTCCACAATCTATCTCATAGTTTTCTTCTACTATTTACAAAATGGTCCACCTCTAGTAAGTCCAAACAAAAGTTTCCATCTATAGCTAGGATGTCCAAAACACATGGTCATGAGCACTTTGATCCAATCAGTGGCTGCACTCTACTTCTTGCTATTTCCTCCCACCACCTGTAAAGGAAAAGTTGAAATTCATATGTTCAATATATAAATCAAAAGCTTACTAAGTCATGCAGTATGAATTTACAAAAATCCAATCTTTGCCTCACAACAATACATTTGGTCCACTCTAGGGCTCATTCTTTGATAGTGCTCTGTGTTTGTGAACATGTGCAAGCTAAGGCTGATGGTTTTCTTCCTAGAGGTGTCAGTCTTCATAGCTGCATGACACCACATGGGCTAGATTGGACTGAAGTCCCACTTTTCACATGACAATGGTGGAGTGGTGACCGGCAGTGAGCCTGCTGCTGGCGCTGATGAGAAAGAGTAGCTAGCTGGCTTACTGCAGCAACCTCTGATCCTCCTCACGTGTGTATACTATGTACTCCACTAGTTTACAAGCTGTGTTGTGTAGAAGTAGAAGACAGAATAAAATCTTTGTTGAAAGAGAGGCAGAATGAAACATACATTACAGTCTCTATTCATCTTGGGTCATCAACTCTGTAGTCTATAGAATTTACTAGTCACTATTGTGCATAACCATAACGTACAGAAGCAAGCAATAGCATGGGAACAAATGACAGGCTACAACTAGTTTCTAAACTTATTTGCTACTACATAATAGAAATATATTGTGAACATTTAATATCAGCACAGCCACAATGTACTTGAGAATATTTTAAAATCGGCAGTCACAATATACTTGAATGAGAATAGTGCACAAGTAAATTTGCACTTCTAAGAAAATATCTGAATTCACTACTTGATTACATAATCAGCTAGCTGAGAACACAATCAGCACTCCCTAACTTTAATATACATAGGTTCTAATAACTCATATCTGACAGCGTAATACATAAAGTGCAGCAAGTTGTATGATATCCTAAATGACATGTAGATGGGAAAAAATTCAGAATAGCACACCTGTTCCATGGAAAAAATTCAGAATAGCACACCTGTTATATGATATCCTAAATGACATGTAGATGGGAAAAAAAATTCAGAATGCACACCTGCTCCAAAAAGACAAATAAATTGGTGTGTTCCCATATGTATGTATAATTAGAAATTAACATCTTCAGATCTGACAATTCACACATGAAGGGAGGTGTCATACCTTGCTGCCCTGAATGGAGTAGCCTTCGAACCTTTGCCTTGCTGGTGCCTGTGCTACAGAGGAAAGCCTGAAAAGGACAAATAATAGGTCAGTCCAGGATCTATATATGAATAAGCAGCAGATCAATACGACAGAATGGGGAATGAATGAAGAACCAGCAGCTAGACAAAAACCTATAGATGGTGCAGCTTTTATCATGGCAGAGTCCAAGGAGCACCTTCTTCTTGTACACCTCAGTCAACCATGACCACAACCTGCTGTTCCAATAGAGCAAATTACAGATCCGTGATTCAGTTAGTAAAATAGAGGAACCAGAGAGGATTGGGCACCGTACGGGAAGGAGAGGAGAAACTCGGAGGAAGTGGGAGCGCTGTCCAGGAAGGGGGCCTAGGTCACTTATGGGGGGAGGGGGGGGGGCAGAGGAAGGGGCGAGCTGAGGTCACCGGCATCGTCAGAGCTCGCCGGCGGGAAGAACCAAGCCCAGGTCGCCACTGGGATGGAGGTGCCAAGCTGAGGACGGCGTGGGGGAGCGGGGCTCGCGCCGGCGGCGGTGGGGGGAGCGGCTCGCGCCGGCGGCGGTGGGGGGAGCGTCTCGCGCCGGCGGCGGCGGGGTGCACGGCTCAGTTCGCCACGACGGCGGCTGGGGATGTGCCTCGTCCCCGGAGGCGGCGTGTTTTTTCCTTCACTGAATCGCACGAGTGTGGTGGAGTGGTGGCGCTCGCCATGCCTTCTGTGCGTGCCTGCGTGGGGTTTGGGGAATTAGGGGTGGTGAGCGCCTAGTTTTTTTTTGAGAAAGGGCTGAGCGCTTGGGCTCCACGAATGGCGGGCTCCCAAAAAAAATTTCGGACAGTTGGACCACATAAAAAGTTGGGCGGGAAGTGGGCCAAATTGCTGCGCGGTATGGCAGCCAATTCGTGGCGACGGTTAGTGTGACGTTAAAAGTTGGATATAGGGACAAACCATCAGACGTTAAAGCCAAATACAATTAACGTCGGACGGTGTATCGCTAAAAGGAGCTATAACGTCGGATAGTCCATGAGTAATCTTTAACGTCAAACCTCCCAACATTAAATCGATATTTTTAGCGACCCCCATTCGACATTAATTTTGGGCTGTGGTGTAGTGATATCTGATGAACGGGGTGAGCCAATCACGGCTACTGGTTGTCGGAGTAACGTCGTCTATGAGCATTGCCTCAATAGGTTGCTTTTCGGCCGGGTCTTTGCCCACGCTTGGCTCATGGATATCCTGGACAAAAACACCTCGCGGGATCTGGGCCCGAGATGACCCTAACTTTGACAACGCATCTGCTGTCTGGTTCTTGTCCCGGACCACGTGGATGTACTCTATGCCATAGAAGTTGGTTTCCCACTTGCGAATTTCTTTGCAGTAGAGATCCATCTTCTCGTGGGTTGCGTCTCATTCCTTGTTGAGCTGGTTGATAACTAAAGCGGAGTCGCCATAGACATAAAGGCGTTTGACTCCCAACTCAACGGCTAATCGTATGCCGTGAAGGCATGCTTCATACTCGGCGACGTTGTTTGATGCCGAAAAAAGGATCCTAAGGACGTAACGCAGTTTGTCCTTGTTGGGCGACACGAAAAGTATCCCAGCGCCGGTGCCGTTGATGTTTAAGGACCCGTCGAAGAACATCGACCAGTGGTCGGAGACATCGGGAACGGGAGCCTCGTTGAGATCCGTCCACTCTGTGATGAAATCGACCAGGGCCTGAGACTTGACTGTGGTGCGGCTCTGGAACTCCAGGGAGAATGGGCATAATTCCATTGCCCATTTTACAATTCTGCCGTTGGCGTCTTTATTGCGTAGAATATCCCCAAGAGGGAAACTGGTGGTTACCAAGACTCGATGGCCGTCGAAGTAATGCTTTAGCTTTCTCGACGTTATTAGAATGGCGTATATGAGCTTCTGTATTTGCGGATATCTGGCCTTGGACTCGTTTAGGACTTCGCTTATGAAGTAAACGGGTCTCTGGACCTTGTAGACGTGACCTGGCTCGTCTCGCTCGACCACTATTGCCGTCGAAACAACCCTGTCGGTTGCAGCAATGTAAAGGAGTAGGTCTTCATTGGGCTGAGGCGCTGTGAGAACAGGCGGTGAAGTGAGGAAAGTCTTAAGCTGGGTGAACGCAGCGTCAGCCTCTTCTGTCCAGGAGAATTTTTCTGACGCCTTCAAGAGTTTGAAGAAAGGGAGGCCTTTTTCTCCTAGTCTTGAGATGAAGCGGCTGAGAGCGGCAATACATCCGGTGAGCTTCTGAATATCCTTAACATTCTTAGGTGGTCGCATGTCAAGTACTGCTTTTACTTTTGAAGGATTTGGCCGTATGCCGTCGCGGCTGACGACGTTGCCGAGTAGTAGACCGAAAGGGACACCAAAGATGCACTTTTTGGGGTTAAGCTTCCACTTGTACCTATTTAGCGCCTTAAAGGTTCGGTCTAAGTTGTCGATTAGGGTGCTTGCATCCCTTGTTTTAACGACGACGTCATCTACATAGGCCTCGACGAGGTCATCACGAATCTCGTCGTGGAGGCATTGCTGGATGGCCATTTGATAGGTGGCTCCAGCATTTTTGAGTCCAAATGACATGGTCGTGTAGCAGTATGCACCGAAAGGAGTAATGAAAGATGTTTTGATCTGATCGTCTTCCTTTAGCGAGATCTGGTGATAACCAGAGTAGCAGTCTAGGAAGGAGAGGAGTTCGCATCCGGCCATTGAGTCGACCACCTCGTCGATGCGAGGGAGACCAAAAGGATCTTTAGGACAGTGTTTATTGAGATCAGTGTAATCAACGCACATTCTCCATTCATTATTCTTTTTGCGTACAAGAACCGGATTGGCAAGCCAATCGGGATGATACACTTCTTTTATAAATCCGGCTGCTAGAAGCCGTGTTATTTCTATCCTAATAGCCTCCTTTTTGTCATGAGCGAACCGTCGCAGCTTTTGCTTGATGGGTCTTGCGGTCTTCGAGACGTTTAAGGAGTGCTTGATCAGGTTTCGTGGGACGCCAGGCATGTCTGCGGGTTTCCATGCGAAAACGCTCACGTTGTCCCTTAGAAACCTGACGAGCGCGTCTTCCTATTTGGGGTCCAGATTGGCCCCGATGAAGGCCGTCTTCTCGGGGCTGCCGTCAACCAGTTGTACTTCTTTATACTCCTTGGATTTTGAATTCTTCCTGGCGGTCTCCTGCTCGGGTAGTCGGAGCTGGTCGGGAGGTAGCTGTGCGGCTTGGGTTGCTGTTTCTGCCATGCGTATTGAGAGATCAATTGCTTCGGTGATCTTGAAGCTCTCCTCTTTGCAGGTATATGCAGTGTAGACATTGCCTCTGACGGTTAGGACACCCTTCTCCGTAGGCATTTTGAGGACCAGGTATGAGTAATGCGGGACTGCCATGAACTTTGTCAGCGATGGTCGGCCCAGTATAGCGTGGTAGGTCCCATCGAAGTCGGCGACCACAAAGTTGACGAACTCTGTTCGAAAGTGGTCGGGCATGCCGAATTGGACAGGCAATGTTATCTGTCCGAGGGGCACTGAACTCTGACCTGGCAAGACTCCCCAGAATTGAGCATCGTAGGGTTTTAATTGTGCCGGAGATATCTTGAGATCGCGCAGGCTGTTGCGGAAGAGGATGTCAATGGAGCTTCCTCCGTCCACGAGCACGCGCTCGAATCTGATGCTGTTGATGCAAGGGTCCAAGATTAGAGGGAAACGACCTGGCTCCGGGATAGCGGCCCACTGATCCTTCCTGCTGAAGGAGATTTCTCTGTGCGACCAGGGAGGAAAATTAGATCGGCGATCAGGCCATCAGTGCTGTCTATGTTGAGGCAGGCTCTCTTTAAGAGCTTTCTTTCTCGTTTAGACTCGATGGAGACCTTGCCTCCGAAGATGGAATGGACCACGTCAGTAGGACTGACATACTGGTGTCGTGGGTCCCTATCCTGGTCTTCATCCTTGTCTTCGTGATCGCGCCCGTCTTGTTTCCCGTTTTTCTTGGAGGGATCGTCTTGAGCTGCTCGCCGCGTATAGATGCTTTTGAGGATGCGACATTCTTCCATGGTGTGGTTGGATTTTGGATGCAGTTGGAATGGTCCCTTCAACGTCTTGTTGTAGTCTTCTTGGTAATCTCGCCGTCCGTTGGGGCGCTTGACCGTATTCACCTCATGGTCGTGATCGCGAGGGCGCTTGCCTCTGAAATCGTCGCGATTGCGCGGCGCCTGTCCCAGCCTTCTCTGTGGTCCCGGTTGTCTGGGCGGCGATGGTTCCTGTTGTCGAAACGGCCGCGACTGTCGTCACGCCGAGAAGGCTGGTCGGGACCTCTGGTGTCATCTCGGATGAGTTTTTCTGCGTCATCGGCGTCGGCATAATTTTTAGCCGTGGCTAGGAGCTCTGTCATCGTTGTTGGCCTTTTGCGCAGTAGCTTGTTCCTCAGTGCTTCGTGGAAACGCAGCCCCTTGATGAAAGCAGATATAGCCTCGTCGTGGGAAATCTTCGGGAGGTTTAGGCGCATATCCGAGAATCGTGGGATGTAGTCGCGCAGAGGCTCGTTTTTCCTATCCCTTATCATTTCGAGGTCGTACTTGTTCCCAGGCTGCTCGCAGGTGGCGATGAAGTTGTCGATGAAGGCTTGGCGTAGTTCTTCCTAGGAGTCGAAAGAGTCCTCGGGCAGGCCTAGGAGCCACTGGTGACCAGCCTGGTCGAGGACTACTGGAAAGTAGTTGGCCATGACGTGCTCATCTCCTGCTGCTGATCGGACGGCGATCTCGTAAAGAGTGATCCAGTTCTCTGGGTTTTCCTTGCCGTCGTATTTTTTGAGTTTCTCAAGCTTGAAATTTCACGGCCACACGACCTGGCGGAGGTGTGAGGAGAACTGCTTCAGGCCCGGGGGCCCGTGCGTTGCATCGTACTCAATACGACGCAAAAGGCCAACAACGATACGGTCCCGGGCTCTCTCCGTGGCGCGCCTATTGATACGGTCCCGGGCGTCTTTGGAAGGGATATTGTATCGAAGATTCCTATACTGGTTTACTTCTTGACCACGCCTGCGATTCTGCTCGCGGTGACCGCCAGCATCCCGACCGCCGTCGTCACGCCGTGAATCTTTTCGATGATTGTCGGGGGAATGGCTGCGGTGGTGCCTGCTGGGCTGCGGTGAGGCCCGGCTGCGGTGAGTCTGGTCGGAGGTGGCCTCCGTATAGGAGACGGCTTGGACTCTTTTGAGCAGAGTGGCTGTCTGTCCCATCACAGCGATCAGATGTGCTCGAACGCTGGTTCGGACGCCCTGGCACTCGGGAGTATCAGGGAGCCGATATAAATTGGCCATGGCGACAGCCACATTGGCGCTTGGCGTTTTATAAACTGGCTGATCCCCGACCATGTCGAAAGCGTCGCTGAGATTATGCGGTGGGATTTGACGTTCCTCGTCCGCGCGTCGTCGGGCTCGATCGGCGTTACGCTGCTCGCGGAGCTGCCTCTGCTCGTCTGTTTCTCCATCGACGACCGGCTCGTCGGTGCTGACATTGAAAACAATGTCTCCTCGCCGGGGTGGGAAGACCGGGAAACGAGAGAAGCCCGGAGGATGTGAAGGCAAATCCAGGTCGTAGTCCTCGTCTTCGGAGTTTATAACCTCGGTGGGGACGGAACCAGTGCTGGAATTTGTGCTGGAAGCCTGGCCGTCCCGTAGTTCTCGGATCGTCACCATGTTGACGTAGTGACGAGCTGGTCGACCGTTCCGTTTCGGCAGCCAACCCGCCTTGTTGAAAATGGATTGGATGTGCCGTGAGTAGAGAGAGGCCGAGTTGTTCAGAACTCAAGGATAATCCTCCTCCGGGTTAGCCTCAAGCTTGACGGATCGTCCTGAGGGAGTTGAGGTTATCGTCAGAGACGTTCCCAGCCGTTTGTGTGTAATGACACGAGTTGGCCGGTGGGAGTTGAAAAAATCCGTTAGAGCGGCTTGATCAGGCTGGCGCAAGATCCCATCTACTAGTTGGGAAGCTTCAAGTAGCTTGGAATCTGCGCGATCAAGTGCTTGGAGAAGGTCCGAGCAGTCGATCTTCTTCCCCTTGTAGCACGGGAGTGGTGGTCGGGCGCTTGGTGCCGTCATCCAAGTGGTCGGAGCCGACGTCATCCTAGATTGGATCTGGGTTCCTTCTGAAACCGTGGTCGTGAGACCACCGCCGCGCGTCGTCCACGTGATCTGGCCGACGGTGAACGTGAGGCCTTCAGGCACGGCCGCGGAAGCTGGAACTATGACCATCTTGTTCGCCGGAGAAGTTGTACGCACACCCCCTACCTGGCGCGCCACTGTCGACGAAAGCTGGTCGGCAGTCTACCTTGGGGTATGCCCACGGTAGTAGTTTATCGGCAGACGGTGCGCAAACTACGAACTCGATGGTGACGCAAGACACGGACAAGCTTTTTATCTAGGTTCGGCCGCCGAGTTGGCGTAATACCTATGTCCTGCATCTGATTGTATTGGATTGAGAGAATAATGTGTCCTAGGGGGGTCCCTTGCCCCTCCTTATATAGTCCGGAGGGCAGGGTTACAAATCTGGAAACTAATCCTAGTCGGTTACAATTGCCATAGATAGTTCGATATCAATTCGTATTCTAACCGACTAGAATCCTGCTTGATCTCCATGTCTTGTTTCCTTGCGCGAAACTCCGGGCTGTCGGATCAAGCCTTTGAATTTGTCTCGTAATGGGCCAAGCCTCCTGACCCAAGTCTAGCCGTAAGGGTATAGGGGTTTATACCCCCACAAATGATGATCATGATATGCTTATGAACATGATGATGCTCATGTTATGCATGTGAATGATGCAACCATAACACTGGGGTGTTATACTCTCCAAAGCATATATCATATATATCCTACTCTATACAGGCTTATATGGAGTTGAAGGTAATTCAAGGAAATAGCATACTTACCTTGCATATCTTGCTAAGTCAAAACTCAGATCCATGGTGGCGAATAGCATACTCTTAGATCAAGAAGTGCATGTGTTTAATATATAGTGGCTAATCCTAATTCTACATTGCTCTTTTAAAAATGTCTTTCTTTCATTAAAGCACTTATGGTCTTTGCACAGGATGGTATGGGCTATCTTTTATTCTTCTTTCTTTCTAGGACACTTGTCCTTTTTCTCTTTCTATTTTTCTTTTTCAATACTTTTATTTTGCATAGCCTCATACCTCCTTCTGTAACCAAAAAATATTGAGAAAGATATTTTAAAGAACTTAGAGCATATTCCTACTAAGACTCTTTTTTGTGTTTTCTCCCAGTGTAGGAGTAAAAAATTTTTGGTGGATGGAAAGGCATGTTTGTGCACATTCCCAGTGTTGGAATGTCAGATATATGTGGGTGTATGTGATCTTGATCTTAGGAGCATGATTTCTCTTGACATAGGTCAATAAGGTTTGACAAAACTCAATATAAAGCAAGTAGCCTATGAGCTAGTTTATATCTATCATGCATGGCTCTAGTAGGACATTAATTCTTCCCACATAGGAGAAGTATAGCTAATCATTTTAAGATTTTTGAAAAGTAAAATTCTCCAAATGACTAGGCATCAGAAATCAAGTTCTCATATTCATACTATCTCTCTTTCACAATAACTTAAGTAATATGGGGTCTCTATATTAAAGTTTCCAACAGCAATAGGAATTTCTAGGAATTATCATAGTGTAAGTCTATCTTGTGGTTATGAATAAAACATCTTTTAAATATTTATGCATAGGGTGATTTAACTAAAGATATTTTATTCTAAATCAAAACAACAGTAATAATAACAATTTATAACTTAGAGAAATCATACCTGACCGTGGTTCGAAGCGGAGACCAGGGGGCTTCACCCCCTAGGTGGGTGCCCAAGGATGAGGGGCGGCCGCCCCTGGCCAGTGGCCCTTCAAGGTCTGCTTCATCGAGCATGGTCTTCGTGTCATGTCTTCTCCAATTTTGCTAACTTTTCACGAGAATTCATTCATTTTGATTGTCGGGTGTCTCCCCCACACTAGTTTCATGTTATCCTTCATTCACAACATGGTGGAGACAAAAGAGAGGCAGCAAAGAGACAAGACATAATATTTATTTAAGTCATCTTCTTGTAGGGCTTATTATTACAATAACAAACTTTGAAAAATAATCACACTGTAAATGAAACTAACACTCACCCTATTGGATGCTAAGATAAATAGACCCTACTTCTTAGGGTTCTCTAAAGCCTTCACTCTCTCTTTAAGAGCGGCGGAATCACACTCTAGCGTTACTGTTGGCATTTCTTAGCGAAACCACTAAAGATAGAGTTTGAGTCCATCCCTAATGATAACAATAGAAACGTTCTTGGCATATCCTAACCACCATCACTTTAGAATGATAACCCAAGGCTCTTTACGGCGCGGGCCTAGGCAGTGCAGTCTGGTACTGATGATCAGTGTCGGCGTCAAGACTTGGCGTCTAGACACTAACGAGTATAAGTCTGCGTGTCTACCTAAACCCGGATGGTGATGCAAGTGGATCACAGAGAGTTATACCGGTTTGGGCTAAGGATGCCCTACGTCCAGTGTGAGATTGGGGTCTGTATTGCCTTGCACCCAAGAGTGCTTGTAGTAGGGGGATACAAGCAGGTCACGAGAGAGGGCTAAGTCCCGGGTCTCAACTTTGTGTAGTGGACGAAGCGCTATTTACTACTCTAGAGTGTACGTGGTCTTGGCTTGATTTCTTGTATTGTGAGCGTGTGTCGTGAGTCTGCCATGGATGTGTGCCCTGGCTCCCCTTTTATAGTCATAAGGGGACATAGGGTTTTTACATGTGTTGACCGGTGATCTCCTTCTAGTGAGTGGTAAAGCCACAGTCTCGACCCTATAGAAGCTTGCCCATCCCGTCCTTGGGGCATGGATGACAGCATGGTTGCTCCTGTGGAGGGTTGCCGAGCCCTATTGAGATCGTGGGGGTCGGGTCGGTGATACTGCTGCATGTCCTGTAACAGTAGGAGAAGACAGCCAATAGTGGCACAGGTTAATCTCTTCCATACCTCTTTTACTGTGTGGCGGTACATCACAGTGAAAGAGGTAAGGCAGCATAGTGAAAGAGGTAAGGCTAAACAATAGTCGGGGTAGTTGGAACAGTCGCTGCCATGTCCTGCCGCGGTATGGGGATCATAGCGTATGTCATGTCGATGGTACGACCACCGTGTGTTGGAAGCCTGGCTCCGGGATGAGGGCTCGGGCGAGGCGGTGTTGGCGCTCGAGCCTCAAGAGGGGTCGGGCGAGGCGGATCCTGCGCCCGAGGCCAAGGGGTCGGGCGAGACGGAACTTGCGCCCGAGGCCAAGGGGTTGGGCAAGACGGCACCCGCGCCCGAGCCCTGGTGATCTTGGGTGATCTGCCTTATCCCCTTTTTTGTGATTTTTATTTCTCTAATTTGGGTATCCCTTTTTATGGTACCCAACAGTAGCCCCCTAGCCTTTGGAGGGGTGAAGGCACTCCTCTAGAGGTTCTCTTCTTTAGGGGACAATTTTTGTTAACTTGGAGCTTCTTATTTCCTTCGGGGGGGGTGCACGCGAGCGCACCCGCCGGGTGTAGCCCCCGAGCCTTTTGGAGGAATGGTGTTATTCCTTCAAAGGATTTTTACCCCCGAATGTTGTAGTTAGAAGTATTCGAAGGATAGGTTACATGTTATTTACACTCAGTGCCTATTCCCCTTATGTGGGGAAGCCCCCGAGTCCTTTCCCCACAAGGGTCGATCACGTTCTTTCCCGTCTTGTCGTTACATCCCTCATTCATCCTTTCGTTCGGAGGAGAGGTGGGTGACGCCATACTACCCTCAATGGGCGAGTATTGACATTCCCCGAGAGTTGCAAGCAGGTAGATCCAAGCAGATGTCCGAGTCCCATTCGATAGGGGTCCGCTGGTGGCCCTATGGGCACATCTCAAAATCCCCAAGGGCAGTCACGGTGGATGTCGGAACCGTTTGATAGGTTCCGAGGGCTCGGTGCCTCCCTCGATAGGATCCCACTCGTGTGACACCCGCATGGGTCTCAGATACGACTAGCAAAGATGCGCCGATCCCCTAGGAATGCTCAGGCCATGGCCTTTATTGTGTTCATCCTCAGTCATCCCTTGCTCGGTCATCCTGAGGCGACTGTTCGAACCCATTTGGCGAGTCAGTCTCGCAACCTCTAGAATGTAGGTGGCCATGGCTTGGAGATATTTTACCTTGAGAGGTTTCGGTCTGGTTGCAGCAGGGGGGTCGGGCGAGACGGAGCTTGCCCTAGAAGGAACCGCCTTGCTGCTTGGCTCGGGTGTACTAGGGGTCGGGCGCCGCTTGTCTTGGAAGGAACCACCCTGACGTAACTTTTTAGGGCGTCCCTTTTGATGCGACTCGCATGGGGAGTCGGAACGGCCATGCTGCCGTGCCTGAGACGGATGTGACGTTTTGCCTACATAATTAATGCGCACGTGGGCGCATAGGGCGTGAGAATCGGGAGAACTGGGCGCTTCGACTTTTTCACCTGATCAGCGAGAGGGCGACGGTTGCTCTTTTCCCCGTTGATCTTCTGCGTGGGAGGAGTAGCCGCGGTGCGCTCCTTCTATAAAAGCAGCCACGGGGGTCCTCTATCCCTTTTACCTACCCTTGCTTTCAAAACGCCATTGCCACCTAATTCCTCTTCCGCCGCCTTCTTGACATCGTCCCGCAAGCATCCTTTTTCGCCCTCAGCCATGGCCGGTGACGACGCGTGGTATCCCTGCAACACGACCAGGGCGGCGCTGGAAGCCTACATGAAGAGTGGGCTTCTCCGCCCCATAACGGACGAGGGTGCGCCGGAGTGGATCGTTCCCCCGGTGAACGACAGGGAGCCGAACCCGCCTCCGGGCTATGTGGTTTGCTTCCAGTCGTTCCTTGAACGGGGGTTCAGAACACCCGCCGGCAGGCTCATCCGAGCCATCCTCCACTACTATGGGGTGGAGCCGCACAATCTCAACCCAAATTTTGTGATGCAGTCGGCCGTCTTCGCCACCGTGTGCGAGGGGTTCCTGGGGTTCCCTCCCCACTGGAACCTCTGGCTCCACCTCTTCAAGGCGTACATGTCCTCCCGCAATGAGGGAGGGAAGAAGAGACCCCTGTGGGCCGGCGGTTGCACGTTGCAGCTCTGCCAGTCGCGCTCCCACCTCTACATCCGGAGCAACATGCCCACGTCGAACCGCGGGTGGCAGAACGGGTGGTTCTACCTCCAGAACGACGGTGGGCTGCTCCCGGAGTACACTGGGAAGATGGTGGTCGAGTGCCCCACGAAGTGGGGGTGCGGCGCCCCCGCGGAGGACCAGAAGAGGCTCGACGCCCTTCTTGCGGGGCTCGAGAAGCTTCGTCAAGCCAGGGTTACTGCGGCCACAGTGGCGACGGCGTTCCACAAGCGGAGCCTGCTCCCGCTGGCGTAGCGGAGGGCGTTCATGTGGGAGATGACCCGGGAGGTCCCCTAGGTCGGGACGCGGATACTGGAGGCACTAGTGTCCGTGATAGAGATAATCACCCGGGTCTCGAGGACCACGCACCCGGATTTGAAGGATTCCCGGGTGGTGCCAATGCGCCCTGAGAAAGGTTATATTTCTCTAGCAAGACACTGCTTTTGTCTTTGATTTCGCGCCCGTTTCCCTTCTTCTACGCCTTTAGCCTTGATCACCGCTCGTTTGTAGGGAATGGGGATCGTCAAGGACTGCCTACCCCAAGTCCCGGAGGACAAGGAGCTCCAAGCCAAGAATTGGGCCCGGAACGAGGAGCAGAAGAAGGCGAAGAGCGCAAGGAAGGCGCAGCGCCACGAGATCGCCGACAAGAACCGCCGCGAGGCAGAGAAGGCGGGGCTCCCCGCGCCCGAATCTCCCAAGACTTTGGTCTCGGAGATAGAGGGCGGAGGGGATACACACTGGTTCAACGAGCTGGCGGACGAGGAGGATGAGGATGAAGTGACCCCCCTGGCGGTGGGGGGATCGAGATCCCAGAGGGGTTGAGGGCCCGAGGAGGGTCGTAGGCCCCCGAGGGGTCTCAAGCACCGAGGGACCCTATATTATTGTAGATGATGAAGAGGACGGAGCCCCACAAGACGGCTCTGTCCCCCTGGGTCCCCAAGAGGGGGAAAGGGCGTCGGTCGGCGGACCTGAGATGCCCCCACAGCCGGTGGCGCCGGAGGGCCCAACTGAGCCCCGCCTAGTGGTAGGGGCGGAGGTGGAAGGCCCGGTAGAGGCACCACGGGCCGAGACCATCGTTGAAGCCCCTGTGCCAACTGCTGGGGAGACGGAGATCCACCCGACGACCCTTGGTGCTTCAGGAGGGGCCCAAGGAGCTCCAAGCTCCCAGAAGAGTGCTGCCCCCTGAGCAAGGTATGTACTAAATTTTGATCTTCCTTTCAATTTTTTGTTTTTCTCTTTCTTCTTATTTGTGCCACTTCCGATCAGCCGGAAGCACAAGGTGGCTTTAGTGGGGCTCGCACCCCTAAGGCTGTGAAGAGGGGGGCGCAGTTGACTCCTGGGTCAGCGAGGCCTAGGTCGCCACCCCCTTTGAGCCGCGAAGAGGGTGAGCGCCCCCATGATGTAGCTGGGCGAGAGACGAGGCAGAAAACACCAGATCCCTCGTCGAGGGAGGCGGAGACGCCGAGGCCCCAAGAGCCGAAGGAAACAGTCCTGGCTCTCGGGGCCATTCCCCCTTCACGGGAGGCCGATCTGGGGTGTCAAGGTCGTCTCGGTCAGACCGAGGAATGCCGGGTTGAACCGGTACTCAGCGCGGTGCTCCCCGAAGGGCACCGTGGGAAGGGCCTAGCCCGACCCGAGCCCCCACAAGAGAAGGAGGGTGTGACGCGCCGTGGGGCAAGAGTCCCGTGGTTTGGCCTGACCTCGACGATCCAGAGGGGAGGGCCAGATTTGTTCTGACTGACCCGTCGGAGGCCTACCTCTGGTAGGGTCTAGACGCGTGTGGACGTGCCAGTGTCGAGGCCATCAACCGAGCTTCTGAGCTCATGAGCCGAGACATGTACAAGCTCACATAGGTAAGATTTCCTTCCCTTTTATGAAGCGTCTTTCGTTTGTTTCTTTGAATTAATTCCTTGCGTGATAACCGATCTTGGAGGCGCTCAAGGCCACATCCCTGGAGAAGTCAGTTTTTCTCCGCAGGGGGGACGCCTGGGCGGCCTGTGAGAATGAGAAGGCTGCCCGGGAGGCGGCTGAGGGGGAGCTTGTGAAGGAGTGCGAAATCTCTGCCGAGCTTCAGCACAAGTGCTCGGATCTCGCGACTGAGGCTCGGGAAGCCCGGGAAAACGTTGCTCCCTTGGAAAAAAGGGTTAGCGATCCTACCCTGGAGTCCCAGGAGCAGAGCGCCGCCTCCGAGAGGTACAAGGTTGCTCGGTTGGAAGCTTTGCGCACCAAAAAAGACCTCGTCCTTAACCAAGCTCAGGACAAGGTGGCCCACTGGCATCAGAGCTCAGAGGAGAATGGGAAGCGGGCAGAAGGTAAGAACTGAGTCTTTTACCTTATCTTTTTCAGCGTTTGGATTTATTTTCCTGACTTTCGTCTTCTCGTTCTTGTTTTTCAACAGAGCTGGAGAAGAAGGTGGCTGAGGTAGCCTCTGCCACCGACGCCTTGAAGAGGTCCCTTGATGCCGAGGTGGCTCACCGCTCCGCGCTAGAAGTCGTGGTCGCCTCGGCGTGTGAGGGGCTCGGGCTGGCAGCGAGTGCACCGGGGGCGTCTTTGCTGATCCAAGTCGAGGCTCTGTACTCCCGGGCCTTGGAGAGAATAAGGGAGGCACTCCGTGCTGGGGTGAAGAAAGCCCTGGCGGTGGTGAGCTCTCACTATGTCGGCATTGACTTGCCGGCGGTTAGTGAGGGTTATGTCCTCCCTGACGACGAGGCGGAGGCCTAGGAGGAGTTGCAGAGTCTTGGTGACGCCGCGGACACCCCGGGAGATGCTCTGGCAGCCTTCTTCGATGCCGAAGTGGAGCTTCCTCCCCTCGGCGCGCAGGGACCTGGGCAGTCAGGACAGTAAGGCCCTTGTAATTAGTTATCTTTTGTTTAAGGCTATCAAAGGCCGATGGCCCTTGTTTTCTAAAGAACCTTGATGTTTGAATATGAATGTTAATATGATTGTTCTTTTTAGGATTTCCCTTATGTTTTTTGTTTTTTTATTACCTTTTTCCCTGTGCTGACCCGACCTCGGCAGCGCGGGGTCGGGTGAGCTTCTTAGGGTCTGCATTAGTCAGAGCATCCCGAAACTAAGTCTTTTTCTCTTCGTTAGTAATTTAGAAGTCCAAATTCGTCCTAGCCCGTGGGTGTTGATGGTCCTTAAGTATCAAATTTAATTATCAAATAAACAAAGAAAAGGATCCAAATGAAATCAACATCTAGACTTAGGGTTTTATCTGACAGAATTCCACGAGTTTTGGTGTTTGTCTATTTCTGCACGGGGTTATCAGGAAATAAGGAAGAAAGGCCCACATGTCAGGATTACATAGAGATATCAACCCACCGCGCAATTTTCTACCATCTAGAAGACTCCAGAAGCCACGAGACCGAAGCGGAGGCGAAACGGGGCCAGGCCCAGGGCGCCCGCCCTAGTGACCTGGGCGCCCGCCCCCCTCTGGATGCCAATCGGGACTCTCTTCGCTCGGGATATTCCACCGACCTATTGGATCAAGGAAAACATAGTACCACCTCGCCTATCGACCCAAAAACGCATAGAAGGGGAGGACTATATAAGCAAGGCTCCTCTGGCCCCTGGAGAAGACAAGAAATTATCATAGAGATTGAGGGGTGCCCTCGAAGGAAAACCTCTTCTCTAAATAATATTTCTTTTTAGGCTTAGCAACCAATGTAAGTAGAAATAGATCTTCTAGTTTCTACTAGATTGAGAGAGATAGAGTGGAGGTGTAGATCAGAGGAAGGCCGGCCTGTCGGTGTCTACTCCGAGTTATACCTACGGGATCAAGTCTCCTAACCCGAGGCTTGCTTCTAAGATTCTTCAGTAATTCGACTTCTAATACTAGTAAGTTCTTGTTTTATTGTTCTTTGGTTTATGAGTTTACTTTAATCCTCTTCCAGTTGAGTATTAGAGTAATCACTTGTTAGCGTAAACATGGTGTTTAGGCTAAGGTACTCATAGATATCCCCTGACTAGCTGGACCGTGGTAGTAGCGAGGAACGTGACAATTCCGAGTTACCTTTGCAGATCACATCTCGTTAGCAGGACGGGTAGGGTTATAGGTGCGGGTCGAACATCCTTTGTGTTGTCTAGATTCCGTGAGCCTCCCCAATAGAACAATAGATCATCCTTACCAAGGTTAGAACGAGACTACGGTTGCAGTCTTCTCTATACATCACTCACATCGAGAGACATTCTTTGTAGCCTAAAGGGGTAGTAGCAATAGATTTGGTTAGTCAGATGCACCCTTTCTCCCAGTGGTAAAAATATAAATACGATAACTCTGGATAACCTCCCGGGTGAAATGCTCACCGATATCCGTGCGCTTGCGGATCATTTTCTAATTGCGTTACCTAATATCAACAAGCATTTCTGGCGCCGTTGCCGGGGAGAAAGACGGTTTGCTGAGATAACTTTGAGTCTTGCTATTATCTTGTATTATACTTTTATACTTTTATTCTTTTATCTTTTTATCTTTATGGATAACTTAAATTCCATACCTATTATTGAATTCTTTGCACCTTCGGAGACCAGCCATAGACCATGGGAGTCAACACGTTCTGCCCCTAATTATGATCTGTGTCCGGAGTTGATTGCAATAGGTCAAAACCAACCCTTTTCTATAGCTGAGGTCCTATCTTTTAATCAAAAAGATAATGCACTTTTAGCTACACCTAGGGAATCTTTTAATCTTTCTATAAATTCTGGTTTAGACCTAGCCCTACAAGACCATGTTTTTTCTCGATATTTTCACATTGGTCTTAATCATATAACCTTTGGTAGAGTCCTTCTTTCTTTATCTATTAGTAAAGGAAGGTATGTCTTCATTTGTGGACATCCTTCTTGTACTAGTCTTCATAGAAAATCCTAGAGATAGAGAAGGAATCATCTCCCAGACGAGGAAAGGAAGTTTCAATAGCCAATTTCCAAACATTTCATCCCATGATTCGGCTATCCATCCCATCCTTGAGCTTAATAGTTTCTACTATGCTCTTTCTCTTGAACCTCCCGATAATCCTATGAATTTCTCTAGACATCCCATGCATAAGAAGGAGGATCGAGAAGAGCAACATCAATGGCTAGAGGGCATTAAAAATCCATGTGCTATCACCATTGAATGGATAGATAAAACAAACTTGAGAGACAATCCTAGAGGAATTTTAAGCATTCATGAAAAATCATCCTTGGAGTTTGAGAATGAGAGAAACAACAGTGAGCATGGAAGTTATTTCATAAATACCTCACCCAGTCCTTGCTCATATAAAACATCTCCCCAATCAATCGGTCTCTCCATCATCACCACATTTGAGATCTCCAACTCCCTCTTCCTTTTTATTTATAAAAACTTTAAAAGAGCAGTTGTCGATGCATATGTCTATAATAAATATTGCAGATCTCGTTGAGTTAATTGATGGTTTCCCAAGGATAAGCTTACCGTCCTTAAACAAGCACTTATCAGATCGTAACATGAACTTCTAATTATTTGCAACATTGCCTTGTGTATTGAGCATATTGAGATAATTATAGAAATATTCCTTCGGGTATTCTTGCCACTAACCTTTCCAGGATTGGAGCAAGAAGATCGGATGAATGATAAGCACAAGGTATGTCCAACCAACCATAACATTGAATTAAATTCATCCAATCTTGAATTTTGCAAAATTCAAGCTTGGGGGAGTACTTTACAACATCATTTGCCATGTTGCTATGTTGGTTGTCCCTACCTTTGAGACATGCTCAATTTGTTAAATATTAATCACACTACTTCATCTCCACTTGAGTAGATCTCTATAAATGCTATCATGCTACCTTTGTCTATTTACTAGCAAGTGTTGGTTTGGAAGTACTCGACATACTTCCATTGGCATTTAAATTAAGCATGGTGCTTAGGTTAAATAGCCTTCCTTAATCTGATTAGACATGGAGTCTAGTTTGGTTACTGAACTAAAAACTGCTTGAGTAGGCATTGGTATATTTTGTCGGACTAACCCTGCAGGAAAACTTTCAATATCAACCTGGGAAGTCCTGAGATACAAACTCATTGGAGATAAAGAAGACACATGAAGTTTAACCATTTGCACAAGCAAGACGTAGCTCATAAGAGATGATTCATGGAGGGTGCCACAAACACGATGCACAACCACTAAGAAAGGAAAGCTTCCACAAGGTGATACTATACCATTACTCTTCAATAACATCTTAAAGTACTTGATTATCACTTTTATAAGTTCTCCTTGGTTCTGGCATACACATGAATAAAAGAGACAAACATGTATGATTTATAACTCCAAATTAACCAACTCAATTAATTCAGCATGTTTAGTCCTTTAATCTTTGTTCTTAGTACTACCTTCGTGATCCCACACTCCTAATCATATAAGTTAAAGTATTGCACATTCAATCTTTGGAAGATATAAACAAAACATAAATATAGATAGATTATCTTTCCATTAGGTTGAGCCATCTGATCTAACAAATGTTTTAAATGCTACACTCATGATCCATCAACTTTGCCTTGCTCACTATGCTTAAGGTTAGAGAAGAACAAATACACTTTTGGTTTTGTTGGTGTTTTCCACCAACAGGGCCCATGCACTTGATCTCTGCCTTGTCTCTATGAGCAGGACACATTTTGAGAAACGTGAAGGCGTTTTACAACTCCCAGATTCCATCAAGTGAAGAACCGGGATCTACAAGCACAAACACAATGGAGATCAGACACTTAGTTTCCTAAAGGAAATATTGAAGAACCTCTGTGTCCGAGTTGGTACCTTGTACGCTCCAGCAAACTTCGTGGTGATAGAGACTGGTACTGAGGAGAGGGCACCCATCATCTTAGGGAGGCCATTCCTAAACACCAGAGCTGTCATCTACGCTAATGCTGCCAAGATCAGTCTCTACATCAAGGGGAAGAAGGAGACTTTCCTTCAAGAACAAGACTACACAAGCTTCAGAGCAATCCCGACATAAACCAAGGAAGAGGACCAACAGGAGGAACAGGAACAAGCAAATGTGGACCGAGTCAGCTAAGATGGTCACTGCAGCTCAAGGAGGTCAAGATCGTCGACTCAAGTCACCTTTCTTGATCAAGAAGGATGACTCTGGTGTTCCAAGAATCGAATGCACAAACAATGGATACTCTTTTTAGAAGACACTCTACGACACCGGATCTGACGACAACATAATGGCCGCAGTCACTTATCAGCTCCTGCATAGAACCATGCCCCTACAACCAAGATACATTCAGCTTCAAACAACTTTCAGGTCATTGACTTGGGAGAAGACAAGTATGATCCATCCACCATCCTTGGAAGACCGTTCCTCAACACTATCAAAGCCATTAACTATATTGGAACCGGAGAAGTCCACATGCACTTCCCCTCTGAGAAGGTACGCCACTACTTTAATGATTCTAACTATATAGTTGAAGATTCTAAGCAGGTCAGGACAAGAAGAAGACAACGCAACCGCAACCAGAGGAGGCAAATCATCAAGGACGGATGGGTAGACTACGAAGGAGAAGTGATAAGGACTGAAGACATACAACTTGAACAGAACTGTCCTGAGGAGACCGTAACACCGAGTCAGGTATGGAAAATGAAGATAACTATAAATGACGAGGAGGCGCTGCCGGAAGTACCGACTACGCCACCCAACGCACCTCAGGACGATTAAGAAAATGGAGAGTCCCGTTCGGAGGACTTAAAAACACCGAACGCCTTGCCAAGAGGTAAACTTGGTAGTTATCCTTTCCCTTTTAATTATTTCAAATAGATTACTTAGTTAATCATGTTCGTATTATCCTAAAAAGAAAATAAAAATGTGAAAAAAAACTGTAAGCCCCATGTGAGTAGACGAGTGGCATAAAACCCATAAGTACAATCACTGTGGTGGCATAAAAATAAAATAAATATTTTTCTGCTTTATAAAAACAAAAATATAAAAATAGGGAGTAATATTTATTAAGGAGTCTCAACATGATGAAGGCTAGATATTTATGCTAACACTTAATTAGTTCCACAAGCTTTGTTGTCTATTTGAGCTCCACAGAATTTAAGAATCAAGAAGACTAGCAGACGGAGGACATTCTAATCGCTGTCAGAATGCTGCTGACTTTCAAATACACCTCTGCCACCTGCTAGCTACATCAAGAGAAATTACGTCAAAATTCAGCTTGGGGGAGAGCACCCCCATTATTCTCGCTAAGTATTTCTACCTATCTTTATACTTATATTATGTTAGAATATTAAAATACATAAACTATGAAAAAACAAAATAATGATTTTGTGCTTATATATATATCTTTTGCTTAGTATGTTTAATAAATAAATAAAGTGGCTATGCTAATCTGAATCTTAATAATAAAACTCTAGCACGGATATGATGAATAGTTGCTCTGCCTAATTTGCAATTTTCAAGTTCCCTCTCAAGTTTAGACATAACTGTTATAATTTAAAGCTTGCTCTAGATCTAAACTTGTGGGATGAAAACTTGATCTGAAATCTAAGTTGTTAACGGATATGATATGGGAAGGTTGAGCTGCTGTTTATCTGTTCCTAGAGATGCTAGAATTCTGGAGAATTTTATCTTTGAAAAATCTTTAAAATATTGCATGATGAGTTCCTGTATGATGAGAGTTTAAATTCCTACCACAGCCATATATACATGCTTGCTAGACTTTGAGCCACACATTTACTATTTACTGCTTATGAGCATTGAGTGTGGTCAAGCTGTGTAGACCCTTAGGAACTTGTCATGTGGTTAAATCAAGATTCACTTGCACGTTCACTCATATATGCTACTTCTACTCCGGAAGTACCATCCACATATATATCCATCCATTTCCATCTCCAGAATCACCCAAAAATATTATACTCCTAATCCGGGAGAGAATAGTCAAAAACATTTTTCTATCCCTGTTATTCCCTGTGAAATAAATGCTCCAAATATTTTGGTTACTACCACTTGCTATATTATCTCAAGAGATGAGTGCTCTGAAAAAAAAAGAAAAGAGAAGAAAAAAATATATAAACGAGGAAATAAAAAGGGGCAAGTGCCCGGAACCTCGAAAGAATGAAAAAGTGAGATAAGAGGTAAAAATAGACAAGTGTCCGACAGTAGAATTAGGGGTACAAGATACCCACCTGGAAAAAAAATAGAGAGCATCTCATTTCTCCTCATAAAGTTTCAAAAAGCAAGGAAGGTATGTATCCCCTCAAAAGAGCAAAAGTAGAATTAGACTTTCACCATTGTTATTACCATCATCACCATACACCATTCATTCGCCGATGAGGATGGTTGCCGATGAAGGAGAGATTGAACGTGACTAAGTCTATAGGTAGTGATGTGTCTGTGCCGATGGCTACGACAAGGAAGTCTACTGATGACTATGACAAAGGAGTCTGCTGATGATACGGAGGGAGAGTCCGGGAGTTGCCGATCGGTTTGTGGAGATGTTCCAGCTTGTCACGGGGGGATAGCTTTATGTTTTCCTTAGTTATCTAAATCGTTTTGTATACGGATTCTATGTAATTTGGAATTCGAATTCTAGTTGTGTCTGGTTGTAGCTCTTTGAGCAGGGTATAAATATAGACCCTAGGGCCTTGTAATGAGATATCTATCAATCAATCAAACACACGTTTTTACTCATATTCCAGCATCTACTTTTTCGACGACTTCGTCATACTTTTTCCTTTTCATTACGAGTTCTTAGGAATTCATCGACTTAAGCTCGGCGCGTTCTCAAGTTCCGCGTGAGTACCTCTTAGCCGTGACATCCGGGCGCATCGCTGTTGTCAGGACTAAAGTATTCGAGTTACCACCTTTGCCGATAGTAAGGTCAAATCGGCTGGCACGCCTTAACGTTTGAATCGGGTATTAGCCCTTTGTGTTTGCAGATCAACTTTTGCACCAACACATCTTTTGGCATGCCCAGTGGGACCGATTCAAGATCAAGATCGATATGTCGACTTCTGAGTTTGATCAAGAGAACGTCATCCCCGTGACGGAAGCCAATCTCAAGGATGAGCAGAAGCAAGCTATCGCTAAAGCCATGGAAGATTACAAGCAGCAATGCCTGAGGTCCTTCAGCATGAACAGGAGCGGTGAGGTGATTCAGAAGGATGCACTGCCGGCACCTCGGTAGGTTACTTTTGAGTCCAATCCTGGCAAGCTTCAAGAGAGGGTTGACAGCGCTATCAACCGTGCTTTGATCAATCAAGCTGGTGTACTGTCTAATACGGTTTTCAATGCCGTGGCAAGAACTTTCAAGGAGGGGCAATTGCCACCAGATTATGTGGGCCCCACTTATCACCAGCCAAAGTCACCAGTGGTCACAGCTCCATCGGCTGCTACGGCCGCTGCGGGTATGGAGATTACTGTTCCGCCAAGCACGTTGGGAGTCACCGATGGACAGTCTATGCCGATGACAACTAATCCATAGACTTCAGATGGGCAGATTAAACTTTCCATAGATCTGTTAGCATCGGCAATGACAGGGTTAACCCCTCCTCCCAACTGGTGGTGTTACGGCATGCCTCCAGAGTTAACGCCGGGTACATCGCAGACGACTGATATGAGAGGCAAGACTCCTATGGCATCGGCACCTCCCAATATGCTGATGAACCAGAGTCCCCAGTACACTACAACTACTATTGCAAGACCTTACATTGGGAATGCTCAAGCTCCAATGTTCTAGATGCCTAACGCATCGACAGACTCGATGCTGATGCAACAGAGGTCTATGGCTCAATCAGGGTATGTCAATTCAATGATGATGCCCAATTACCAGTCAACGGCAGGGCCTATGCCGATGAACGCTAATAATGGATGGCTTGGGCAGCAAGTCTTTCCGCAGACGCCCCAACAGAGTCACCAGGCTACAGGGTTCTAGCAAGGACAGATCTATCCCGGGTTCCAGAATCAGGGGATCCCTAACCAGTCAATGAATCTCGGGCAGCAGGTCAGCGGACAACAGATTGCCGGGCAACAGCTTGGTGGTCCACAGGTTAGAGGCCAGATGATCAACCCAATGTTCCGTGCAGATCGTGCACCGAACAGACACGTGGAGGCTTACCAGCAGGCACCTGATCCGCAACCGCCCCATCGGCAAGATGCCGATGCATACTGGGCCGATAAGATTGCTGAAGTAATGAGAGACCAATTCGGGATAAAACCCAAAGTCAATACTTACTCTTATCGGACACCGTATCCTCCTGCATACGATTTGATCCCGCTTCCACATCGGTACAAGGTACCGGATTTTACTAAGTTTTCTGGGCAAGATGACACGTCAACCATGGAACACGTCAACAGGTTCATTATTCAATGCGGTGAAGCTAGTAACAGGGACGAGTTGAGGGTTCGTCTATTTTCGTCATCATTGTCTGGATTGGCTTTTACCTGGTTTATATCACTACCTCCCAACTCAGTGATTACTTGGGCCGATCTGGAGAAACAATTCCACAAATACTTCTTTTCTGGGGTCCATGAGAAGAAGATCACCGATTTGGTCAAATTAAGGCAGCATAATGATGAATCGGTTGAGGGTTTTGTACAGAGGATACGGGAAGTCAAAAACAAGTGCTATAGTCTGGTTCTGGACGATCGGTAGCTAGCCGATTTGGCTTTCCAGGGTTTGTTGCCACACATCAGGGACAAATATGCATCTCAGGAGTTTGAAAGCTTAAGTCATCTGGTGCAAAGAATCTCTGATCATGACATCAAGCCGTTTGAACCCAAGAGAGCGTGGAACAAAAAGGTGTCGTTCGTTGATGAAGCAACAAGCTCGGATTCTGATGAGGAACCAGTCATCGGCTTGGCAGAGTGGGTGAAAAACAAGAAGCCGATGTCTTGTCCTTTTGGACATAAAGAACCAGAGAAATTTGCGTTTGACACCGCTAAAGCCGATAGGATATTCGACTTTCTGCTCCAGGAAGGCCAGATAAAACTGTCACCTAATCACGTGATCCCATCGGCTGAAGAATTGAAAAGGATGAAATATTGCAAATGGCACAATGCAACTTCTCATGACACAAGATTCTAGTTGATGGTGGGGCTGCTATCAACATCATGCCATATGCAGTATATCGGAAACTTGGGAGAGGGGATCAGGATTTGACCAAGACCGACATGATGCTTAAAGACTTTGAAGGGAACGTATCTCCAGTCAAGGGGGCAATATGTGTAGAGTTGACCATCGGCAGCAAAACCTTGCCGACAACCTTTTTTGTGATCAGTGGAAAGGGTGCTTACAACTTGCTATTGGGAAGAGATTGGATTCACGCTAATTGTTGCATCCCGTCTACAATGCACCAATGCTTGGTTTAGTGGGTAGGAGACAAAATTGAGATTGTCCCGGGAGATTCTTCTTATGTTATTGCGTCGGCAGAGGCGGACACCTATGAGAGGACTAGGTGTATTTCAGGAGAAGTTTGGGAGAAGGATTTTCTCAAGGTTGCCGATTACGAGATTCCACCGATCCAAGCAGTCAGTTCTGACGAAGGTTTTTAATGGATAGGTTCGCCGATGATGGAAAATTAGGCCAGGGATTCACATCGGCCGATGATCTAGTAGAGGTAGACATAGGTAGTGGTGATAAACCTAGACCCACTTTTATTAGTGCTAAGTTAGATTCTGAGTGTAAGCAACAGTTAACTGATTTGTTAAAGGAATATAAAGATTGCTTTGCTTGGGATTATACTGAGATGCCTGGTTTGGACCGATCAATTGTTGAACATCGGTTGCCTATCAAGTCTGGATTTCGGCCACATCAACAGCCAGCTCGCCGATGTAATCCTAACATCCTCCCTGATATTAAGGCTGAAATCACCAAACTTATTGAAGCTAAGTTTATTCGGCAGTGTCAGTATGCCGAATGGATCTCCAATATTGTTTCGGTCTACAAGAAGAATGGGAAGCTTCAGGTCTGCATTGATTTCAGGAATCTCAATAAAGCTACGCCGATGGATGGATACCCAATGCCAGTTGCCGATCTGTTGGTTGACGCCGCGGCTGGGCATCGAATTATTAGCTTTATGGATGGCAATGCGGGATACATTCAAATATTCATGGCTGAAGAAGATATTCCGAAGACTGCGTTCAGGTGCCCTGGTCATGTTGGATTGTTTGAGTGGATAGTCATGACTTTTGGCCTTAAGAATGCTGGTGCTACTTATCAAAGGGCCATGAATTTTATATTTCATGAGTTCATCGGCAAACTGGTAGAGATTTATATTGATGATGTGGTAGTCAAGTCTAGGGACTTCGCAGAGCATCTTGCCGATCTACAAAAGGTGTTGGAGTGCACAAGGAAGCATGGATTGAAGATGAATCCCAATAAGTGTGCATTTGGTGTATCGGTAGGGCAATTTCTTGGTTTCATGGTGCACCAGAGGGTAATTGAAATCAGTCGAAGATCTATTGATGCCATCAATAAGATAGTAGCCCCTACCAACAAAACTGAGCTCCAATCCTTGATCGGCAAGGTAAATTTTATCAGAAGGTTCATTTCTAACTTGTCTGGTAAAATTCATGCTTTCAGCCCTCTTCTTAAGTTAAAGGCCGATCAAGAGTTTGTTTGGGGGGAGGAACAACAGTTGGCTCTGGATGAAATCAAGAAGTATTTAATGAATCCTCCGGTTTTGATTCTACCTCAGCAAGGGAAGCCTTTCAGATTGTATTTGTCTACCGATGGGATGGTCATCGGTTCGGCTTTAATTCAGGAGTTTGAAGGGAAAGAGCGTGTAATCTACTATTTAAGCAGGAGGTTGGTTGATGCTGAGACCAGGTATTCGGCTATTGAGAAATTGTGCTTGTGCTTATATTTCTCTTGTATCAAGTTGAGGCATTACTTGCTATCGGCCGAATGCACTGTTATTTGCAAGGATGATGTGGTCCGGTACATGCTGTCCATGCCGATTATGTGTGGCAGGATCGGTAAGTGGATTTTGGCGCTGTCGGAGTTCGATCTGCGTTATGAATCGGCTAAGGCAGTTAAGGGACAGATTATAGCCGATTTTGTAACCCAGCATTGCGGTACAGTGGAGGCTTTGGAAATTGTGCCTTGGACGCTTTTCTTTGATGGGTCTACATGTGACCGGGGGGCAGGAATCGACATAGTACTAGTTTCCCCTCGGGGAGGGAAGTATGAGTTTTCCTTGCCGATTGTTGCTACATCAACAAATAATCAGGCTGAGTATCAAGCTTTAATAAAGGGATTAGAGTTGTTGAGAGAGGTTCATGCTGATGCTGTTGAGGTCTTCGGGGATTCTATGCTAGTTATAAATCAATTGGCTGGGAACTATGAATGCCGAAGTGAAGTTCTCATAACTTATTACGAGAGGAGTATGCAACTGTTAAAGGAATTCAAGGATTTCCGATTAGAGTATGTTCCTCGATTGTATAATGAAGAGGTGAATCGGTTGGCTCAGCATGCTTCGGGATAGCAGCCTATAATTAATGCGATATCGGCAATTGGTGCCGATGATTGGAGAAAAGAAATCGTTGATTACTTGAAAGATCCATCTAAGAAAGTCGAAAGACGAGTTCGGTTTCAAGCTACTAAATATGTGCTCCTCGAAGATGAATTGTATTACCGAACTATCGATGGAATTCTTCTTCGGTGCTTGGGTGATGATGAAGCTAGAAGCTTGATGGGAGAAATCCACGAAGGGGTATGTGGAGCACATCAGTCAGCTTTCAAGATGAAGTGGATGATTAGGAGAAACGGATATTACTGGCCGACGATACTTGAAGATTGCTTTAAGTATTTCAAAGGGTGTCAAAGCTGTCAAAAGTTTGGCAACGTTCAAAGAGCACCCGCATCGGCCATGAATCCTATTATCAAACCTTGGCCGTTCCGGGGATGGGCTATTGATTTGATCGGCCAGATTTATCCACCATCTAGCAAAGGACATAAGTTCATTCTGGTTGCCACCGATTACTTCACTAAATGGGTTGAAGCTATTCCTTTGAAGAAAGTCACATCGGCTAATATGATTGATTTTGTGAAGGAGCACATTATTTACCGGTTTGGGATTCCTCAGACAATTACTACCGATCAAGGCACTATGTTCACATCAGGGGAGTTTGATGAATTCGCGATCGGTATGGGGATCAAAGTGTTGAATTCCTCTCCTTATTATGCTCAGGCTAATGGGCAAGCCGAGGCGTCTAACAAAGGAATCATTAAGCTTATTAAACGAAAGGTCGAAGAAAATCCTAGAAGGTGGCACGCATTGTTAAATGAAGCCCTGTGGTCCTATCGGATGGCTTGTCATGGATCAACTAAGGTTGCACCTTATCAATTGGTGTATGGACATGATGCGGTATTGCCTTGGGAAATTAAGGCTGGGTCTAGGCGACTATCTTTTTAGGATCAGTTGGCTGCCGATGATTATGCTACTTTGATGACAGACGAGTTGGATGATCTAGCAGGGCATCGGCTAAAAGCTTTGATGAACATAGAAGAAAATAAGAAAAGGGTTGCTAGATGGTACGATAAGAAGGTAAAGGCTAAGGAATTTGCTGTTGACACCATTTTTGGGCACGTGTCCAGGATGGCAGGACAGGGTGGCGGTACGATGCGGGTTGCTGGTAAGGATGGTTGCCGATGAGGGAAAGGTTGAATGTGACTAAGTCCTCAGACAGTAATATGGTGCCGATGACCAAGTAAAAGGGTCTGCCGATGACTATGGCGAGGGGATTGCCGATGACGCGAAGGAGGGGTCCGGAAGCTGCCAGTTGTCATGTGGAGGAGTTTCGGTTTGTCACGAAGGATGGTTTTATTATTTCCTTATGTTATTCGTATCGTTTTGTATACGGGTTCCGTGTAATTTGGAATTCGAATTCTAATCGTGTCTGGTCGTAGCTCTTTGAGCAGGGTATAAATATAAGCCCTAAGACCTTGTAATCAGGACATCTATCAATCAATCAAACACACGTTTTTACTCATATTCTAGCATTTACTTTTCGACGACTTCGTCATACGTTTTCTTTTTGTTACGAGTTCTTAGGAATTCGTCGACTCAAGCTCGGCGTATCCTTAAGTTCCGCGTGAGTACCTCTTAGCCGTGACATCCGGGCGCATCGCTGTTGTCAGGACTAAAGTATTCGAGTTATCACCTTTGCCGATAGTAAGGTCAAATCGGCTGGCACGCCTTAACGTTTGAATCGGGTATTAGCCCTTTGTGTTTGCAGATCAGTTTTGCATCAACACATCTTTTGGCACGCCCAGTGGGACAGATTCAAGATCAAGATCAGCATGTCGATCTCTGACCTCGATCAAGACAACGTCATCCCCGTGACGGAAGCTAACCTTAAGGATGAGCAGAAGCAAGCTATTGCCCAAGCCATGGAAGAGTTCAAGCAGCAGTGCCTGAAGTCTTTCAGCATAAACAGAAGCGGCGAAGTAGTCCAGAAAGATGCACTGCCGGCACCACGGCAGGTCACCTTCGACGCTAATCCTGGCAAGCTTCAAGACATGGTTGACAATGCCATCAATCGAGCGCTGATCAACCAAGCTGGTGTACTGTCTAACACGGTGTTCAACGCCGTGGCAAGAACTTTCAAGGAAGGACAAATCCCGCCGGATTATGTGGGCCCTTCCCATCATCAACCCACGGCACCAGAGGTCACGGCTCCATCGGCTGCCTTGACGAGTGCAAGTGCACAGTCTGCCGTTCCTCCAAGTACATTGGGGACTACCGGTGCACTATCTATGCCGATGGCAACCAACCCCCAAATTTCAGTTGGGCAGCATAAACTGACGACAGATATGTTGGCATCGGCAATGTCAGGGTTAAATCTTCCCCCCAACTGGTGGGGTTATGGTATGCCTCCAGAGTTGACGCCGGGAACATCACAGACAACTGACATGAGGGGCAAAACTCCTATGACGTCGGTACCTCCCAATGTGCCGGTGAACCAGAGTCCTCGGTATACCACAACTACTACTGCAAGGCCTCACACTGGAAATCCTCAAGATTCAATGTTCCAGATGCCCAACGCATCGGCAGAGTCAATGCTGATGCAACAGAGGCCTATGGCCCAGTCGGGGTATGTCAATTCAACGACGATACCCAATTACCAATCATCGGCAGCACCTATGCCGATGAACGCTAATAATGGATGGCTTGGACAGCAAGCCTTTCCACAGTCGCCCCAGCAGGGTTATCAGACTACGGGGTTCCAGCAAGGGCAGGTGTATCCCGGGTTCCAAGGTCAGGGAATGTCCAACCAGCCAATAAATTTTGGACAGCAACTCGGAGGACAGCCAGTCGGTGGACAGCAGTTTGGTAGTCCGCAGATTGGAGGACAGGTGACCAATACGATGTTCCATACAGGTCAGGTCCCAAACAGACACGTGGAGGTTCGCCACCAAGTGCCGGATCCGCAGCTGCCTCATCGGCAAGATGCCGATGCTTATTGGGCCGATAAGATTGCTGAAGTAATGAAGGAACAATTCGGGATAAAACCCAAAGTCAACACTTATTCTTACCGGACACCGTATCCTCCAGCGTATGATTTGATCCCGCTTCCACATCGGTACAAGGTACCGGATTTTACAAAGTTTTCCGGACAGGACGACACGTCAACCATGGAGCATGTCAACAGGTTCATTATTCAATGTGGAGAAGCTGGTAACAGGGACGAATTAAGGGTTCGTCTATTTTCATCATCATTGTCTGGATCGGCCTTTACTTGGTTCATATCATTGCCTCCCAATTCAGTAATTACTTGGGCCGATCTAGAGAAGCAATTCCACAGATACTTCTTCTCGGGGGTTCATGAGAAGAAGATCACCGACTTGGTCAAGTTGAGGCAACGTAATGATGAGTCGGTTGAGGGATTTGTGCAGAGGATACGAGAGGTCAAAAATAAATGCTATAGCCTGGTTCTGGATGATCGGCAGCTAGCCGATTTGGCTTTCCAGGGTTTGTTGCCACACATCAGGGATAAGTATGCCTCTCAGGAGTTTGAAAGTTTAAGTCACTTGGTGCAGAGGATATCTGATCAAGACATCAAGCCTTTCGAGCCTAAGAGGGCATGGAATAAGAAAGTGTCATTTGTTGACGAAGCAACAAGCTCAGATTCCGACGAGGAACCAGTAATCGGTTTGGCAGAGTGGGTAAAAAACAAGAAGCCGATGTCTTGTCCTTTTGGGCAGAAGGAACCAGAGAAGTTTGCATTTGACACCGCCAAGGCCGATAGGATATTTGACTTTCTACTTCAGGAAGGTCAAATCAAATTGTCACCTAACCACGTGATCCCGTCGGCAGAAGAGTTGAAGAGGATGAGGTATTGCAAGTGGCATAATGCAACTTCACATGATACCAATGAGTGTAAGGTATTCAGACAACAGCTGCAATCGGCCATAGAGTCAGGGAGAATCAAGTTTGATAGTTCCAAAGCCCAGAAGCCGATGAAGATAGACCAACATCCTTTCCCGACGAACATGTTGGATGCTAAGGGGAAGGCTAAGGTCTTAACGTCGGAGACAGCTGAGAAGAGTGCATCGGTAGATCCTCAGCATCAAGTTACTACTGCCGATGCAAGAAGTAAGGGCTTGGTCCAGGAAGGAGCTAGCTCAGGAAGAATTCCTCGATCTGGTATTGTCATAACTCATAGAAGGCCTCGAGAGAGATGGCAACAACGGGAAGATCGGTACCGGCGCCAGCAGGAAGATTATCAACGGGAAGAAGAAAGACGCCGACAGGAGTGGAATCGGCACAGGGATCATTGGAATTGCCCATTCTTCATCCATTGTTGGGAGGAAAATATCAAGCTTCCTACTGTCAGAGACTGCCCTGAATGCAACGGTTATGACCGGTACGACAGGAACGATCGGCGTTATCATGATGATGAACGACGATTTAATGGGCCAATCAGAGGAAGAGCGTCAGTTCATGATCGGCTGGGGGGCAGGCTTAGTGTTCACGATCGGCTCGGTGACCGTGTCCAGTATTTTCCCAGGAACCAGGAAGAGCTTGAGGAAATGGCTAATGCGCGGGTTCCCGATGAGTTCATATTTTGCAGAGATGCTAACACACATCGTATGGAGTCAAGGGAGAACCGACGCCCGGCAGTAAGGCAAAGGCCACTTCCTCCATGGTGCCCTCAAGGATTAACCAAGACACAGAAAAGGAGGTTGCAACGAGAAAGGCAAGAGGAGTTAAATAAAGGAGAAAGTTCTGAAAGTCGGCAGCCGGCAGACACTAAGAAGGAAGGTCCATCGGCAGGCGTCAACATGGTATTCATGTTGCCGATGGAGTTTCTTGCACCAGCCAGTGATGATGAGTTGGGATTTTCTGATCAGATAGCTCAGTTGGCTCTGGATCCGATGACGGCTATCTTTGAGAAACCTGCCGATAACGAGAGGCAGCATCTTAAAGCTTTGTTCCTCAAAGGAAGGGTTGATGGGCAGCCAATGACCAAGATCCTAGTTGATGGTGGAGCTGCTATTAATATTATGCCATATGCAGTATATCGGAAGCTTGGGAAAGGGGACCAAGATTTGACCAAGACCGATATGATGCTCAAAGACTTTGAGGGAAACGTGTCTCCGGTCAAGGGGGCGATATGTGCAGAGTTGACCATCGGCAGCAAAACCTTGCCGACAACCTTTTTCGTGATCAGCGGGAAAGGTGCCTACAATTTATTATTGGGGAGAGATTGGATTCATGCCAATTGTTGTGTCCCATCTACAATGCATCAGTGCTTGGTTCAGTGGGTAGGTGACAAGATTGAGATCGTCCCAGGGGATTCTTCTTATGTTATCGCATCGGCAGAAGCAGATACTTATGAAAAGACTAGGTGCATTTCAGGAGAAGTTTGGGAGAAAGATTTTCTCAAAGTTGCCGATTATGAGATTCCACCGATCCAAGCAGTCGGTTCTGACGACGGTTTTTAATGGATAGATTCGCCGATGATGGAAAATTGGGCCAGGGATTCACGTCGGCCGATGATTTGGTAGAAGTGGATATAGGTAGTGGTGATAAGCCTAGGCCTACTTTTATTAGCGCTAGACTAGATCCTGAGTGTAAACGGCAATTAACTAGTTTGTTAAAGGAATATAAAGATTGCTTTGCTTGGGATTATACAGAGATGCCTGGTTTAGACCGATCAATTGTTGAACATCGGTTACCCATCAAGTCTGGATTTCGGCCACATCAGCAACCAGCCCGCCGATGTAATCCTAACATTCTACCTGATATTAAGGCCGAAATCACCAAACTTATTGAAGCCAAGTTTATTCGGCAGTGTCGGTATGCTGAGTGGATTTCCAATGTCGTCCCGGTTTACAAGAAGAACGGGAAGCTTCGGGTGTGCATTGATTTCAGGAATCTCAATAAAGCTACGCCGATGGATGGATATCCAATGCCTGTCGCCGATCTGCTGGTTGATGCTGCGGCTGGCCATCGGGTCATCAGCTTCATGGATGGTAATGCGGGTTACAATCAAATATTCATGGCAGAAGAGGACATTCCAAAAACCGCATTCAGGTGTCCTGGTCATGTTGGACTATTTGAATGGATAGTCGTGACTTTTGGGTTAAGGAATGCCGGTGCTACTTATCAAAGGGCTATGAATTTTATATTTCATGAGTTCATCGGCAAGATCGTAGAAATTTATATTGATGATGTGGTGGTCAAGTCTGGAGATTTCTCAAAGCATCTTGCCGATTTACGAAGAGTGTTGGAGTGCACAAGGAAGCATGGATTGAAGATGAATCCCAACAAGTGTGCATTTGGCGTATCGGCAGGGCAGTTTCTTGGTTTCATGGTACATCAGAGGGGTATTGAAATTAGTCGAAGATCTATTGATGCTATCAATAAAATAGTGGCCCCTACCAATAAAACCGAGCTCCAATCTTTGATCGGCAAAGTGAATTTTATCAAAAGATTTATATCGAATTTATCTGGGAGAATTCATGCTTTCAGTCCTCTTCTTAAATTGAAAGCCGATCAGGAGTTTGTTTGGGGAAAAGAACAGCAGTTGGCTCTGGATGAGATCAAAAAGTATCTAGTGAATCCTCCAGTTTTAGTTCCACCCCAACAAGGGAAACCCTTCAAATTATATTTATCTACCGATGGATCGGTTATCGGTTCAGCTTTAGTTCAAGAATTTGAAGGGAAGGAGAGAGTAATTTATTATTTGAGCAGGAGGTTGATTGATGCTGAAACCAGGTATTCGGCCATAGAGAAGCTGTGCTTGTGCTTATATTTCTCATGTATCAAGCTAAGACATTATCTGTTGTCGGCCGAATGTGCTGTTGTTTGCAAAGATGACGTGGTCCGATACATGCTATCTATGCCGATTATGAGTGGTAGGATCGGTAAGTGGATTTTGGCGCTGTCGGAGTTCGATTTGCGTTACGAATCGACTAAGGCGGTCAAAGGGCAGGTTATGGCCGATCTTGTGACTCAGCATTGCGGTCTAGTGGAGACCTTGGAAATTGCACCCTGGACGCTCTTCTTTGATGGATCTACCTGTGACCGAGGAGCAGGAATCGGTATTGTATTAGTTTCTCCTAAAGGGAGGAAGTATGAGTTTTCCTTGCCGATTGTTGCTACATCAACAAATAATCAGGCTGAGTATCAAGCTCTGATCAAGGGATTGGAGTTGTTAAGAGAAGTTCGTGCTGATGCTGTTGAAGTATTCGGAGATTCCATGTTGGTTATAAATCAATTGATCGGAAGCTATGAATGCCGAAGTGAAGTTCTTATAACCTATTTCGAGAGAAGTATGCAACTGTTAAAAGAATTCAAGAACTTCCGATTGGAGCATGTTCCCCGATTGCATAATGAAGACGCTAATCGGTTGGCCCAGCATGCCTCGGGATATCAGCCAATGATTAATGCGACATCGGCAGTCAGTGCCGGTGATTGGAGGGAAGAAATTATTGATTATCTAAAAGATCCATCCAAAAAAGTTGAAAGACGGGTTCGATTTCAAGCAACCAAGTATGTGATCCTTGAAAATGAATTGTATTATCGGACTATCGACGGAATTCTTCTCCGATGCTTGGGTGATGATGAAGCCAGAAGTTTGATGGGAGAAATCCATGAAGGGGTGTGTGGAGCGCATCAGTCAGCTTTTAAGATGAAGTGGATGATTCGAAGGAATGGATATTTTTGGCCAACCATACTTGAAGATTGTTTTAAATATTTCAAGGGATGTCAAGGTTGTCAAAAGTTCGGTAATATCCAGAGAGCACCCGCATCGGCTATGAATCCTATAATAAAACCTTGGCCGTTCCGGGGATGGGCCATCGATCTGATCGGCCAGATTTATCCACCATCTAGCAAAGGGCATAAATTCATTCTAGTTGCCACTGACTATTTCACCAAGTGGGTCGAAGCTATTCCTTTGAAGAAAGTCACATCGGCCAATATGATTGATTTTGTGAAGGAGCATATTATTTACCGATTTGGGATTCCCCAAACGATTACTACCGATCAGGGCACCATGTTCACGTCGGGGGAGTTCGATGAATTCGCAATCGGTATGGGAATTAAAATGTTGAATTCTTCTCCTTATTATGCTCAAGCCAATGGGCAGGCCGAAGCGTCTAACAAGGGAATTATCAAGCTTATTAAACGAAAGATTGAAGAAAATCCTAGGCGGTGGCATGCATTGTTGAATGAAGCACTGTGGTCTTATCGGATGGCTTGTCATGGATCAACCAAGGTGTCACCTTATCAATTGGTGTATGGACATGATGCAGTTTTGCCTTGGGAGATTAAGGCTGGATCTAGGCGATTATCTTTTCAAGATCAATTGGCTGCCGATGATTATGCCACTTTAATGACCGATGAGTTAGATGATTTAGCAGGGCATCGGTTAAAGGCTTTAATGAGTATAGAAGAAAATAAGAAGAGAGTTGCCAGATGGTATGATAAAAAGGTGAAGGCTAAGGAGTTTGCCGATGGGGATTTGGTATGGAAGTTGATTTTGCCAGTCGGGACTAAAAGTTCAAAGTTTGGGAAGTGGTCTCCTAATTGGGAAGGTCCTTATCGGATAAAACGCTCAGCTCCTGGTAATGCCTATATTCTAGAAACTCTCGAAGGAGTTGAATTTCCCAGAGCATTAAATGGCAAATATTTGAAGAAGTACTACCCCAGCATATGGATCGATGCATAAAAGGTTAAGTGCCGATAACACTCCTATCGGCTGAATTTAAATGTTCAAGGGCAGACTTAATGTTTCAAAAGATGCCGATAACAGTCTTATCGGCTAGACTAAAAGCTAAAAACGGAGAAACAAAGGTGTGTCGCCGATGAAAGCTTCAGATGTTCAGCAGCGCTTGGATTGCAGATATGGCGCGCAGCCGAATCTGGTTGGCTGTCTCTATCTCTTTGATATCGTCATCGGCAGAACCTTCAATTGGCTTCAGCTTCCTCTTCAGTTGCAGCGCTTTACGACCATGGACGTTTCGTTCCTGTTCAAGATGCTTGATGGTCTCCGGCAGTTGACTGTCTTCTTGCTGGGCTTGGGACAGAGCGTCTTCTACTTGCTTGAGTTCAGCCAGCAGAGCTTCTCTTTTTGCCGATAGATCAGACATTTTCTGCTTCAGTGCATCACCTGAGGACTTTAAGATGCCGATGTTCTTATGTTTCTCATCGGCTAAGCGTTTCTCTTTCATCATCTCCTCAGAGAGCTGGATTTGAGCAGCTCTGTCGGCAAGGCGTCGAGTAGCCCTCTGGTACTGTAGCTGGCGGCTTTCTAGATGTGCAGCGTGGAAGAGTGTTTCTTCGGCATCGGCAGGAATTTGGCCTCTAAGAGTCTTGAACAGGGCCTTGGCTGGGTCAGAATCGTCGACCAGTTGAGTTGTGTCTTGATGAAGTATGGCCGATAGCTCCTCCAGCCTAGCTCTGGTTTCTGCCGATACAATTCCAACTGCCCGAGAGGAGCTTGCTTCCTCGCCTTCTTCTTCGAAGATATCAATAGCGAAGGAGAACAAGCTGTCGGGAGAATCTTGTTCCTGAAAATGAAAATGAAATAGGTCAATTGTATGGTCAAAACTTCGGCAGATGATACCGATGGAAAAGTGGATGACTTACTTGCTTCAAGGCGATTTCCTGCCGTTGACTCAGAGAGGCCGATGGAGCTGCAGGTTGATCGGCAAATGTTGCCGATAGAACGATATCGCCTGAAAGAGGACAGGAAGGATTATAAGAATAAATGAAAATAAGTTTATCGGTAGGAGTATTGTTGGGATATGTTACCCGGAAGAGGAACAACAGTTGTTTGAATTGAGGAAACCGCCGATGATATAACTGGACCTGCCGGGCCAGTTGTTTGTTCACCTATGTCAGCTGACGTACCTGCCGTTTGAGGTTCTTCTTGCTGAGGTTCTTCCATCTGTGGTGCTTCCTGTATTGATTGAGGAGATGGTGCTTGCTGTGCCTGGACTTCTGGAGGAGAAGGGGAAGATTCCACCGGGATTGGAGACACCGGAGGAGGAGGAGGAGTTGCCACTTTCTGACGCTTTGTTCCAGTCTTAGCACCTTGGACGCCTTTCCTCTTTGGCTGGCTAGACTGGGGGGGATCGGCACCTTGGCGTTTGGCTTTTGCCGATGCACCAGTTTGCTGCAACAACGATAAAGAGTTTATGAGCACAGATAACCGATATAAAGATAGTCAGCATAAATAAAAAAGGGGTTTAACAGATTGCCTTGAAAGCTTGCGCCAGAGTGGAAGCAGTTACCGTTGGTGATGTCTGAGTTTTCCTGGTGGTAACTTTCTTGAGACGCGCGCCCCGGTGCACGATGGAAGCCAGAGTGGGAGCATTGTGGCCGATTGAGGAGATCGGGCCTGATGGGAATAAGTCGATCGGCTTGCCACTCCTGCTAACCGATGGGGGGGTGTTGTCAATCTGCAAAAAGAATACAGGGGTAAGTTACCGATGGGAATAGTATTGGAAAATGAGACATCGGTTTAAAATACTTACAGTGTCGTCAGGGACTTCGTATTCGGGGTCGATCATGCCGCGGTATGAGAGGGCCGATCTGCAGAAAAGATTCTCCTTCCATTCTGCCCACCATAGCTTGTATGCTTGAGTGATAAAGGCAGCTGGAACCCATTCTGACAGATCTGCATCTGTATCGGCATTTGGTGGTAGCTGGGCTACTCGAGTCCACTCGAGGAGGTTAGCGATGGGTTCTCTGGGCTTTATTACATCGGCATAAGGAAGTGCGATCGGCAATTGGCCGAAAGCTAGCTGGCGAGCTAATGCCGATGGATTATAAAATTCATAAGTTTGGGGAGAAGTTTTCGTGCTGCCGAAGAAGTTCACTGGTATGGCTCTGGGAGTCACGATTGCCATCATCACCTCATTGTCCCTATCAAGAGCTTCGTCGAACGGATTGAAGGTCAGAGGGAGCATGCTATCTGGGTCGTCATAAGCCAGCCATGGTCGTTCATCTCTGGCCAGACCCTCATACAGCGTTTCGAAGAATCGGCCGATCTGATCCGGAGTGTTCCCTGAACCGGGTAAAACTATAACAGCTTCGCCAAAGTTCAGGGGGGCACGTGTTGCCGATTCCTCTTCACCCAACACATGGTTCTCGGCTATATCTCTTGGGAAGTGCTGAGAGAACAAGTTGAGATCGAGGCGCTTGTGCAGGTGCAGATTGAGCCACATATTAATAAACCACCAAGGACCTCCCAAGTTGCCGATAGGTTGGCCGAGCAGGAGTTTCTGGACTATCTGATGAAGAAGGTGATAAACAGCGCCGAGCAAATAACGGCCGAGAGGAAATTGACCACCACTAGCTAGTCTTTCTGCTGCCGATAGATAGACAGAAGTCGGTCCTGCCGATCGACCACAGAATACAAACTTGTCTAGCCACATGTTCAGGAAGGTGGTTTGTTCCTTTATGGTGACAGGCCCTCTCCCGCGGTACTTCTGGATGTACCCTGACCAGCCGCCGATAGCGCGAGTCTCCACTTTGGCACTGGGGGCGGTATCAAAAAAGTGGGTGCTATCGGCAGAAGATATGTCCAACCCAGTAAGCATGGCTACATCGGCAAGGGTAGGAGAAGCAGGGCCGTGGCCAAAAACAAAAGCATTGAGAGTGTCTGACCAAAAGTAAGATGCGGCTATCAGCAATGACTCGTTCCTATGCATATCGGCAATGGACAGCCTAATGCATTGAGCTAATTTCCTCTCACCCCATTGAACTTCATAAGAGTTGCTGACCCTCAAGAACCGGTCTTTCCACCCTACAGTAGGGCTAGGCCAAGAGCGAAAGGTGTCCTTCCATAGATCTAGAGCAAAGTTTTCAGCTCTAAAGGGAATCCTGTTGGTTTCTGCGTTGATAAGGTCGGTTGGATCTGGATCCCCTAGAGGGCCGAGGCATTGAAGATGTGGTTGATCGGTAGGAATGACAATTTTGTTGGATAACTCCTGGTGTTTTGGGGAATAAGGATACAAAGAAAAAGGAGAAGGAAATATTCGGTAAGGTAAATCGCAGATGAACAGGAATGCAGGAAAAAGGTACGACAGATGAGATGGAAGTCTGACCTCAGGGACGACGAAGCCAACGGCCATCTTGTCGTGAAGGGGACGCTAGAAGACGCCGGAGTTGATGAAGAAGAATGCTTGTCGGAGATCTTGAGGATTGAGAATGGCGCCGCCGCTGGAAAAGTGAAGTTGGATGGCAGAATGATGTAATGGGGGAGGAGTGCCCAAGAAGGAACTATTTATAGGGCAAGATGGACAAGGGCAAATCTGACTTATTTCTTTGCCGCATCCGAGAAACCCGAGGGTACTCAAGTGGATATGGTAACTGTTCGCACGATAATCCAGGGATTGTGCAGGTGATTTGACAGGAAGCGGTCATTATCTAAAGATATTTTACTGTGCGCGATCTCCTGGTCGGTCCATCGGTGATATTCTATAACGGTCGTCCTGCCGATGGGCGGATAGAGGGGAAGTAACCGTTTTTGCGAATATCCTGGGCAGAACATCGGCAGATCTTTGTAACGGTATTGTTGCCGATGTACGACTAAGAGAGATACCCGTTTGGGAAGTTGTGGATTTCGAGGGATCTGCGGAGGATTAGGATCAGAGTTGCCCAGATTGAGGTTGTCGGTTACCAGATTAGGAGCATTAATTGCGGAGAAGACATCATTACTGCAGAGAATTTCGGAGCATTAATAGTTTTATACTCCGAAACTGGGGGGCATGTGTTGACACCATTTTTGGGCACGTGTCCAGGATGGCAGGACAGGGTGGCAGTACGATGCGGGTTGCTGGTAAGGATGGTTGCCGATGAGGGAAAGGTTGAATGTGACTAAGTCCTCAGACAGTAATATGGTGCCGATGACCAAGTAAAAGGGTCTGCCGATGACTATGGCGAGGGGATTGCCGATGACGCGAAGGAGGAGTCCGGAAGCTGCCAGTTGTCATGTGGAGGAGTTTCGGTTTGTCACGAAGGATGGTTTTATTATTTCCTTATGTTATTCGTATCGTTTTGTATACGGGTTCCGTGTAATTTGGAATTCAAATTCTAATCGTGTCTGGTCGCAGCTCTTTGAGCAGGGTATAAATATAAGCCCTAAGACCTTGTAATCAGAACATCTATCAATCAATCAAACACACGTTTTTACTCATATTCTAGCATTTACTTTTCGACGACTTCGTCATACGTTTTCTTTTTGTTACGAGTTCTTAGGAATTCGTCGACTCAAGCTCGGCGTATCCTTAAGTTCCGCGTGAGTACCTCTTAGCCGTGACATCCGGGCGCATCGCTGTTGTCAGGACTAAAGTATTCGAGTTATCACCTTTGCCGATAGTAAGGTCAAATCGGCTGGCACGCCTTAACGTTTGAATCGGGTATTAGCCCTTTGTGTTTGCAGATCAGTTTTGCATCAACATTTGCTGATGGAGACTTAGTGTGGAAATTAATCTTACCGATCGGGACTAAAAGTTCAAAGTTTGGAAAATGGTCTTCCAATTGGGAGGGTCCGTATCGGATAAGTCGATCGGCTCCTGGTAACGCCTACATTCTAGAAACTCTCGAAGGAGTTGAATTTCCCAGAGCATTAAATGGCAAATATTTGAAGAGATACTACCCCAGCATATGGGTCAATGCATAAAGATTTAAGTGCCGATAACACTCCTATCGGCTGGATTGAAATGTATCTGGGGCCGGACTTAGTGTTTCAAAAGTTGCCGATAACAATCCTATCGGCTAGATTAAAACAGCAAGAAAGCTAGAAGTGCAGAGAAGTAAAGACGTGTCGCCGATGAGAGCTTCATATATTCAGTAGCACCTGGATCGCTGATATGGCGCGCAGCCAGATTTGGTTGGCTGTTTCTATCTCTTTGATATCGTCATCGGCAGAACCTTCTATCGGCTTCAGCTTCTTATTCAACTGCAATGCCTTTGCGACCATGGATGTTTCGTTCTTGCTCAAGGAGTCTGATGGTCTCTGGCAGTTGGCTCTCTTCCTGTTGGGCTTGAGATAAAGCGTCTTCCACTCGCTTGAGTTCTGCCAACAGGGCTTCTCTTTTTGCCGATAGGTCAGAAATCTTCTGCTTCAGCGCGTCTCCTGAAGATCTCAGGGTACCGATGTTCTTGTGCTTCTCATCGGTCAGGAGTTTCTCTTTCATCATTTCTTCAGAAAGCTGGGTCTGAGCAGCTCTGTCGGCAAGGTGCCGAGAAGCCCTCTGGTACTGCAGCTGACGACTCTCCAGATGTGCAGCTTGGAAGAGGATTTCTTCGACATCGGCTGGAATCTAGCCTCTGAGAGTCTTAAACAGAACCTTGGCTGGGTCGGAGTCATCGACCAGTTGTGCCGTGTCCTGATGAAGGAGAGCCGATAGTTTTTCTAGCTTGGCTCTGATCTCTGCTGATGCGATCCCAACTGCCCGAGAGGAGCTCGCTTCCTCGCCTTCATCATCGGAGATATCTATAGCAAAGGAGAATAGGATGTCAGGAGAGTCCTGCTCCTGAAAAAGAAAAATAAAGTGAGTCATTCTGTGATCAAAATGCCGGTAAAAATATTGATGGGAGCTGGATAACTTACTTGCTTCAAGGCGATCTCTTGCCTTTCTGGAAGATGCTGATGGAGCCGCGGGCTGATCGGTCAGAGATGCCGATGGAGCTACAGATTGATCGGCCAGGGTTGCCGATGGAACGACGTCAGCTGAAGATTAATAAAAGTCATTATGAGATGAAAAGACGGGTTCATCGGTATTAATTTTGTAAATGTGTTACCTTGAGGAAGGACGGTACTTGTCTGAATGGAGGAAACCACCGATGCTATAATGGAACCTGCTGGATCGGTGGTTGGTTCATGAACATCGGCCGATGTGTCTTCTAGCTGAGGTACTTCTTGTTGGAGTTCTTCCAGTTGAGTTTCTTCTACCTGTGGTGCTTCTTGTGTTGGAGGGGGAGATGGTGCTTGCTGAGTCTCTACGTCTGGAGGAGAAGGGGAAGATTCCACCGGAATAGGAGATACCGGAGGAGGAGGAGGAAGAGTTGCCACTTTCTGGCGCTTTGTTTCCGGTACTCTTGGCACCCTTTCTCTTCTGCTGGCTGGACTGGGGGGCATCGACACCTTGGCACTTGGTTTTTGCCGATGCACTGGTTTGCTGTAACAACAAAGAGAAATATGTGAATACAAGTGTATCCGATGTAAAAGTAAGATCGGTATAAACGAAGAGGATTAACAGCTACCTTAAAAGCCTGTGCTAGGGTGGAAGCAGCTACTGATGGTGGAGTCTGGGTCCTCCTGGTGGTGACCTTCCTTAGGCGTATACCTCGATGCACGATGGCAGCCAGGGTAGGGGCGTTGTGGCCGATTGAAGAGATTGGGCCTGATGCAAATAGGTCAATCGGCTTGCCACATTTGCTGACCGATGGAGGGGTATCATCAACCTGCAGAAAAGTACAAGAGTAAATCGCCGATAGAAATAGAATTGAAAGAATTGAAACATCGGTTTGAAAACACTTACAGTATCATTGGGAACTTCGTACTCAGGGTCAATCATGCCGCGGTACGTAAGGGCCGATTTGCAGAACAGATGCTCCTTCCATTGTGCCCACCACTGCTTGTATGCTTGAGTGATGAAGGCGGCTGGAACCCACTCCGATAAATCCATGTCTGTATCGGCACTCGATGGCAGTTGGGCTACTCGGATCCATTCAAGGAGACTGTTGATGGTTTCCCTGGGCTTTATTACATCGGCGTAGCAGAGTGCGATCGGCAGCTGGCCGAAAGCTAACTGACGGGCTAGCGCCGATGGGTTGTAAAATTCATAAGTCTGGGGGGAGGTTTTCCCACTACCAAAGAAATTCACTGGTATGGCTCTAGGAGTCACTATTACCATCATCACTTCATTATCCCGGTCAAGAGCTTCATCAAATGGGTTGAAAACCAGGGGAAGCATACTGTCTGGATCATCATAGGCCAACTATGCTCGCTCATCTCTGGCCAAACCCTCATACAGAGTTTGGAAGAATCGGCTGACCTGATCTGGATTACCCCCTGAACCAGGCAAAACTATGACAGCTTCGCCGAAGTTTAAGGGAGCACGTGTTGCCGATTCCTCTTCACCCAACACATGATTTTCAGATATCTCCCTTGGGAAACGCTGTGTGAACATCAAGGCGCTTGTGCAGATGCAGATTGAGGCACATATTGATAAACCACCATCCCAAGTTGCCGATAGACTGGCCAAGCAAGAGCTTCTTAGTTACTTGGTGGAGGAGGTGATAGGCCGCTCCAAGCAGGTATCGGCCAAGGGGAAATCGGCCACCATTGGCCAGATTTTCCGCTGCGGCTAGATGAATAGAAGTTGGTCCTGCCGATCGACCACAAAACACGAATTTGTCTAGCCACATGTTCAGAAAGCAGGTCTGCTCCTTTATGTCAACAGGGCCTGTTTTGCGGTATTTTTGGATATACCCTGACCAGCCGCCAATGGAGCGGGTTTCTACCTTAGCACTGGGTTTGGTATCAAAAAAGTGGGTGCTATCGGCAGAAGAAATATCTAATCCGGTGAGCATAGCCACATCGGCAAGAGTGGGGGAAACAGGGCCATGGCCAAAGACAAAGGCGTTGAGTGTGTCTGACCAGAAGTATGATGCAGCTATCAGCAGCGACTCGTTCCGATGCATATCCGCAATAGACAACCTAATGCATTGGGCTAGATATCTTTCACCCCATTGGACTTCATTTGAATTGCTGACTCTCAAAAACCAATCTGTCCACCCCACGGTAGGGCTGGGCCAGGAACGAAAAGTATCCTTCCACAGATCCAAAGAAAAGTTCTCTGCTCTAAAAGAGATCCTGTTGGTTTCTGCGTTTATGAGGTCGGTTGGATTTGGATCCCCTAACGGGCCAAGGCATTGGAGATGTGGTCGATCAGTGGGGATGACAATTTTGTTAGCCGATTCCTAGTGGTTTTGAAGATATAAAAAAGAAAACAAAAAAAAGGAAGAAAAGGGGGAAAATATTCAGTACGGCGGATTGCAGATGAACGAGGGTGTGAGAAAAGTACAAGGGATGGTGCGAAGGACTGACCTCAGGGATGATGAAGTTGACGGCCATTTTGCCACGAAGGAGAAGCTTGAGAGTTTCGGAGTTGGTGAAGAAGGAGCCTCGTCGGAGATCTTGGAGCTTTTGGAACAGTGCCGCCGCCGGGAAGGTGAGGTTGGAGTTATGGAATGATGTGATGGAGAAGGAGTACCCGAGAAGGAACTACTTATAGGGCAAAACGTGTAGGGGCAAATCTGACTTATCTCTTTGCCGCATCCGAGAAATCCGAGGGTGCTCAGGTAGATATGGTGACTGTTCGCACGGTAATCAAGGGATTGTACAGGTGATTTGACAGGAAGCGGTGCAGGAAGCGGTCATTATTCATAGATATTTCACTGTGCGAGATCTCCTGGTCGGTCCATCGGCGGTGTCTTATAACGGTCAAATTGCCGATGGGCAAATAAAATGGAGGTAGCCGTTTGGGAAGATAAGGTACGAGCATCCTGGTCAGTCCATCGGCAAATCTTGGCAACGGTAATATTGCCGATGTGTGACTAAAAAGGAAATGTTCGTTTGTAAAGTTGAGGATTTTAAGGGATTTACAAAAGAACAGGGTCAGAGTTGTTCAGATTGAGGTTGTCGGTTACCGGGTTAGGAGCATTAATTGCGGGAAAAGGCATCATTACTGCAGAGAATTTCGGAGCATTAACGATTTCATACTCTAAAATTGGGGGGCATGTGTTGACACCGTTTTTGGGCACGTGTCCATGTTTGGTAGAGTACAAGACAGCAGGATAGGACGGCGGTGTTTTGTATACAGGATGAATTGCCGATGAGGATGGTTGCTGATGAAGGAGAGATTGAACGTGACGAAGTCTATAGGTAGTGATGTGTCTGTGCCGATGGCTACGACAAGGAAGTCTACCGATGACTATGACAAAGGAGTCTGCTGATGATACAGAGGGAGAGTCCGGGAGTTGCCGATCGGTTTGTGGAGATGTTCCAGCTTATCACGGGGGGATAGCTTTATGTTTTCCTTAGTTATTTAAATCGTTTTGTATACGGATTCTATGTAATTTGGAATTCGAATTCTAGTCGTGTCTGGTTGTAGCTCTTTGAGCAGGGTATAAATATAGACCCTAGGGCCTTGTAATGAGATATCTATCAATCAATCAAACACACGTTTTTACTCATATTCCAGCATCTACTTTTTCGACGACTTCGTCATACTTTTTCCTTTTCATTACGAGTTCTTAGGAATTCGTCGACTTAAGCTCGGCGCGTTCTCAAGTTCCGCGTGAGTACCTCTTAGCCGTGACATCCGGGCGCATCGCTGTTGTCAGGACTAAAGTATTCGAGTTACCACCTTTGCCGATAGTAAGGTCAAATCGGCTGGCACGCCTTAACGTTTGAATCGGGTATTAGCCCTTTGTGTTTGCAGATCAACTTTTGCACCAACATATTCATATAAGTTAGATGAAAGATGAAGAACAGGGATGAATATATGAAGAACATAGCACAAGAACTAAGAACTAGTTCATATACTATGAACATGATATAGACATAACTATACTCTAGTTCATAAGCACAATTATATAAAGATAACAAGAACTTGCTCATGGAAGAAGACTGATTATGATTCATATCAAGAGGATCCTTTCTTCCTAGGAGACAAGCTCTCCTTGGTAGCTCTAGCCTTGCTCTACTACTGGTCTAATACTAAAGATACAAGTGAGAGGTGTGAGGAAATGTAGACTCCAAATGATGTGTGTTTTACAAATGAGGGGGAGCCATCTATTTATAGCCCAACTAGGACGGTTTGGGGGATCTAAATATGGTAGTAGGTGAAACCATCCAATTTATGGCGGCATGCAACCGCTAGAGAAAGGTGGGGCCGGTTTGCCGCCACCAAGGTTGAGGCCGCAACCAGGTGCAGCCGCATCCTGGTGGGCCCCACCTAGCCACCGCCTTCGCGTGGCTTGCTCCCTGCTGGACCTCCTTTGCTGCTTCGGTTACGATTGGGTCCAGTTCGATGTTGAAGGTGGGATTCTTGTTTATTTTTGATTGCGCACTTGTGAATTCGTCTTTTGTAAATTGCGCTTTCTTTATTTTATTGTTTTCTTCCACTTGTCACATTATAAATCCTGCAAAACAAAATACCATGGTACAAGTGGAACTATGTCAATAACAAAAGCATATGTGATTTAATTATGTTTATTCCTCTTCTTTTTAGTCTAAGTTGGCAGTATAAAATCATCCATAGTGACAGCCAACAGTTACCATTCTAGTGTCGCCGTAAGTGATGCATCTACTTTGGACACATTGATAGGCTTCTAGAGAGGCTATAATGGTGCATTGCTCAACTAGCTCCTCCTCCAGGTCTGCCATCGTCTTGCGGCGCTACCACGGAGTCTCAGCTGCAGCCATGGCAGATTTCGGAGCTTCCTTCGAGGGAATGAATTTGACCTTTGATGGATGAGCGCGAACCCCCTCAAAGTAGGTACGTTCACCAGTGGTGTATTTGGCACAGATGACCTCCACCTTCTTGTTGGTCTTCACTCTCAATTCAGTGGCCGGATGTTGGTCCCTACCGGCAGAGCAACGATGGGGCCTTTCGATGGAGCTCCTTCTAAGAGGAGAGGCTTGGTGCGAACGGGCTAAGCAAAATAAGATTGTCCATAGCAGCGTGGATGTGGTGGTATAATGGATAGCGGGACAGGCTCCTCTATAGGAATGATAGCTTTGCTCTCAGGTTCCTCTCTAGGTATGGTGTTGAGATCAATCCCAAAGGGGATCATTCTCCTCTCTAAATTCCTTTTAGACATTGTTGAGTAGAGAGGTGTTGCTAGTTTCTAAGCAAGAGGAGAGAAGAGCTATGATGGGATGAGATGAGACCATGGGCATGAGTTGCTTATATAGGGGTTTGGAAAAGTATTTTTGGAAGTGAAATGACGAGGGGTGGGAAGAAAATCAAAAGATTCACTTTTTATCAAGAAGGAAGGTCTAAGGATGTAAGTGGAGAAAGGCGGTGGCAAATGGCTTCGTGGGAGGGGCGGGCGCCCCTAGGGTTTTGGGCGGTCGCCCGACCTTCGAGCCCGCTCTGCCTCAACTTTTTCGTATACTTTAATAATCATATTCTTATTTAGAAAAAGTTGATTTTCTCTGATAATTAAAAAATAAAAGGGTCGGGCCGAAATATTTCAATTAAGAAAGAAAGTAATTATGTCTACTTCCTCTAATTCATTATTGGGCTCTAAAAATAATTTAAGGCATTGATCATTTACCTTCAATAACGTACCTTCATTGTTGTGAAGTGTGATGGCTCCATGCGACGATGAGCTTACCACCTCGAACGGTCCTTCCCATTTGCTTCGAAGTTTTCCATGCTCGAAGAGCTTCACCATGGAATTAAAAAGTAATAACTTATCACATGGGGTGAGCTCCTTCTTCTTGATCCTTTTGTCATGCCATCTTTTTACTCTCTCATTATAAATCTTGGCATTGTGATATGCTTTTTCTCTCCACTCTTCTAGCTTAGAGAGTTGCATCTTCCTCTTGTCTCCAGCTGCTTCCAAGTCACTATTCCATCTCTTGATAGCCCAGTGAGCTTTGAATTCTAGCCCTATTGGTAAGTGACAAGTTTTTCTATAGACAAGTTGATAGGGTGACATCCCGATGGCTGTTTTGTATGCTGTCCGGTATGCTCAGAGTGCATCATAAAGCCTGTCCTTCCAAGCTGTCCCCATCTCTTTACTGTCTTCTGTAGAATATTCTTAATTTGCTTGTTTGTTGTCTCTACTTGACCACTTGTCTGAGGATGGTAAGGAGTAGCAATGTCGTGATGTATCCCATGCTTTGACAAGTATTGCTCGAAGCGCTTGTCGATTAAGTGAGAACCTCTGTCACTTATTACTATCCTTGGAACTCCAAAACTTGGAAATATTATTTCTTCGAACATCTTCTTTGAATGCATACTATCATCATTCCTACATGGCATGGCTTCAACCCACATGGAGACATAATCCACTGCCACCAGGTGTTGACACCGTTTCTGGGCACGTGTCTAGGATGGCAGGATAAGGTGGCAGTACGATGTTTACAAAGTGGGTTGCCGATGAGGATGGTTGCCGATGAGGGAGAAGTTGAACGTGACCAAGTCCACAGGAAGTAATATGGTGCCGATGGCTAGATAAGAAAGTCTGCCGATGACTATGGCAAAGGGTCTGCCGATGATGCAAAGAGAGAGTCCGGAAGCTACCGGTTGTTATGTGGAGGAGTTTCGGTTTGTCACGAGGGATAGTTTTGTTATTTCCTTAATTATTTGCATCGTTTTGTATACGGATTCTGTGTAATTGGGAATTCGAATTCTAATCGTGTCTGGTTGTAGCTCTTTGAGCAGGGTATAAATATAGACCCTAGGGCCTTGTAATAATCAATCAATGAATCAAACACCTCTTTTTACTCATATTCCAGCATTTACTTTTCGACGACTTCGTCATACTTTTTCCTTTTGTTACGAGTTCTTAGGAATTCGTCGACTTAAGCTCGGCGTGTTCTCAAGTTCCGCGTGAGTACCTCTTAGCCGTGACATCCGGGCGCATCGCTGTTGTCAGGACTAAAGTATTCGAGTTATCACCTTTGCCGATAGCAAGGTCAAATCGGCTGGCATGCCTCAACGTTTGAATCGGGTATTAGCCCTTTGTGTTTGCAGATCAGTTTTGCATCAACACATCTTTTGGCACGCCCGGTGGGACAGGATTCAAGATCAAGATCAACATGTCGATCTCTGACCTCGATCAAGAGAACGTCATCCCCGTGACGGAGGCCAACCTCAAGGATGAGCAGAAGCAAGCTATTGCCCAAGCCATGGAAGAGTTCAAGCAACAATGCCTGAGGTCTTTCAGCATAAACAGGAGCGGCGAAGTGGTCCAGAAAGATGCACTGCCGGCACCACGGCAGGTTACCTTTGACGCCAATCCTGGCAAGCTTCAAGATATGGTTGACAATGCCATCAATCGAGCGTTGATTAACCAAGCTGGTGTACTGTCTAATATGGTTTTCAATGCCGTGGCAAGAACTTTCAAGGAAGGACAAATTCCACCAGATTATGTGGGCCCCTCCCATCATCAGCCAACGGCACCAGAGGTTACGGCTCCATCGGCTGCCTTGACGACTGCAAGTGCACAATCTGCCGTCCCTCCAAGTACATCGGGGACTACTGGTGCATTATCTATGCCGATGACAACCAACCCGCAAATTTCAGTTGGGCAGCATAAACTGACAACAGATATGTTGGCATCGGCAATGTCAGGGTTGACTCTTCCTCCCAACTGGTGGGGTTACGGTATGCCTCCAGAGTTGACACCGGGAACATCACAAATAACTGACATGAGGGGCAAAACTCCTATGACATCGGCACCTCCCAATGCGCCGGTGAACCAGAGTCCTCGGTATACTACAACTACTACTGCAAGGCCTCACACTGGAAATCCTCAAGATTCAATGTTCCAGATGCCCAACGCATCGGCAGAGTCAATGCTGATGCAACAGAGGTCTATGGCCCAGTCGGGGTATGTCAATTCAACGACGGTACCCAATTACCAATCATCGGCAGCACCTATGCCGATGAACGCTAATAATGGATGGCTTGGACAGCAAGCTTTTCCACAATCGCCCCAGCAGAGTTACCAGACTACAGGGTTCCAGCAAGGGCAGGTCTATCCCGGGTTCCAAGGTCAGGGGATTCCCAACCAGCCAACGAATTTTGGACAGCAACTCGGAGGACAGCCAATCGGTGGACAGCAGTTTGGTGGTCCGCAGATTGGAGGACAGGTGATCAATACAATGTTCCGTGCAGATCACGTCCCGAACAGACACGTGGAGGTTCGCCACCAAGTGCCAGATCCGCAGCCGCCTCATCGGCAAGATGCCGATGCATATTGGGCCGATAAGATTGCTGAAGTAATGAGGGAACAATTTGGGATAAAACCCAAAGTCAACACTTATTCTTATCGGACACCGTATCCTCCCGCGTATGATTTGATCCCGCTTCCACATCGGTACAAGGTACCGGATTTTACAAAGTTTTCCGGGCAGGACGACACGTCAACCATGGAGCATGTCAACAGGTTCATCATTCAATGTGGAGAGGCTGGTAACAGGGACGAATTGAGGGTTCGTCTATTTTCATCATCATTGTCTGGATCGGCCTTTACTTGGTTCATATCATTACCTCCCAACTCAGTAATTACTTGGGCCGATCTAGAGAAGCAATTCCACAAATACTTCTTCTCGGGGGTTCATGAGAAGATCACCGACTTGGTCAAGTTGAGGCAACGTAATGATGAGTCGGTTGAGGGTTTTGTGCAGAGGATACGAGAGGTCAAGAATAAATGCTATAGCTTGGTTCTGGATGATCGGCAGCTAGCCGATTTGGCTTTCCAGGGTTTGTTGCCACATATCAGGGATAAGTATGCCTCTCAGGAGTTCAAAAGTTTAAGTCATTTGGTGCGGAGGATTTCTGATCAAGACATCAAGCCTTTCGAGCCTAAAAGAGCATGGAATAGGAAAGTGTCATTTGTCGATGAAGCAACAAGCTCAGATTCTGATGAAGAACCAGTAATCGGCTTGGCAGAGTGGGTAAAAAACAAGAAGCCGATGTCTTGTCCTTTTGGGCAGAAGGAACCAGAGAAGTTTTCTTTTGACACCGCTAAGGCTGATAGGATATTTGACTTTCAACTTCAGGAAGGTCAGATCAAACTGTCACCTAACCATGTGATCCCATCGGCAGAAGAGTTGAAGAGGATGAGTTATTGCAAGTGGCATAATGCAACTTCCCATGACACCAACGAGTGCAAAGTATTCAGACAGCAGCTGCAATCGGCTATAGAGTCAGGGAGAATCAAGTTTGACAGTTCCAAAGCCCAGAAGCCGATGAAGATAGACCAACATCCTTTCCCGACAAACATGTTGGATGCTAAGGGGAAGGCTAAGGTCTTAACATCGGAGACAGCTGAGAAGAGTGCATCGGTAGATCCTCAGCATCAAGTTACTACTGCCGATGCAAGAAGTAAGGGCTTGGTCCAGGAAGGAACTAGCTCAGGAAGGCCTCCTCGATCTGGTGTCGTCGTAACTCATAGAAGGCCTCGAGAAAAATGGCAACAACGGGAAGAACGGTATCAGCGCCAGCAGGAAGATTATCGACGGGAAGAGGAAAGACGCCGACAGGAGTGGAATCGGCACAGGGATCATTGGAATTGTCCATTCTTCATCCATTGTTGGGAGGAAAATATCAAGCTTCCTACTGTCAGAGACTGCCCTGAGTGCAACGGTTATGATCGGTACGATGGGATCGATCGGCATTATCATGATGATGAACGGCGATTTAATGGGCCGATCAGAGGAAGAGTGTCAGTTCATGACCGGCTGGGGGGCAGATTTAGTGGGCACGACAGACTTAGTGACCGTGTCTAGTATTTTCCCAGGAACCAAGAAGAGCTCGAGGAAATGGCTGATGCGCGGGTTCCCGATGAATTCATATTTTGCAGGGATGCTAACACGCATCGTATGGAGTCAAGGGAGAACCGACGCCCGACGGCAAGGCAAAGGCCACTTCCTCCATGGTGTCCTGGAGGATTAACCAAGACACAGAAAAGGAGATTGCAACGTGAAAGGCAAGAAGAGCTAAACAAGGGAGAGAACTCTGGAAGTCGGCAGCCGTCAGACACTAAGAGGGAAGGACCATCGGCAGGCGTCAACATGGTCTTCATGTTGCCGATGGAGTTTCTTGCACCAGCCAGTGATGATGAGTTAGAATTTTCTGATCAGATAGCTCAGTTGGCTCTAGATCCGATGACGGCTATCTTTGAGAAACCTGCCGATGACGAGAGGCAGCATCTTAAAGCTCTGTTCCTCAAAGGAAGGGTTGATGGGCAGCCAATGACCAAGATCCTAGTTGATGGTGGAGCTGCTATTAATATTATGCCGTATGCAGTATATCGGAAGCTTGGGAAAGGGGATCAAGATTTGACCAAGACCGATATGATGCTCAAAGACTTTGAAGGAAACGTGTCTCCAGTCAAGGGGGCGATATGTGCAGAGTTGACCATCGGCAGCAAAACCTTGCCGACAACTTTTTTGTGATCAGCGGAAAAGGTGCTTACAACTTATTATTGGGAAGAGATTGGATTCATGCCAATTGTTGTATCCCATCTACAATGCATCAATGCTTGGTTCAGTGGGTTGGTGACAAGATTGAGATTGTCCCAGGAGATTCTTCTTATATTATCGCATCGGCAGAAGCGGATACTTACGAAAGGACCAGGTGCATTTCAGGAGAAGTTTGGGAGAAAGATTTTCTCAAAGTTGCCGATTATGAGATTCCACCGATCCAAGCAGTCGGTTCTGACGACGGTTTTTAATGGATAGATTCGCCGATGATGGAAAATTAGGCCAGGGATTCACATCGGCCGATGATTTGGTAGAAGTAGATATAGGTAGTGGTGATAAGCCTAGGCCTACTTTTATTAGTGCCAAATTAGATCCTGAGAGTAAGCAACAATTGACTAGTTTGTTAAAGGAATATAAAGATTGCTTTGCTTGGGATTATACCGAGATGCCTGGTTTAGACCGATCAATTGTTGAACATCGGTTACCCATCAAGTCTGGATTTCGGCCACATCAGCAACCAGCCCGCCGATGTAATCCTAACATTCTACCTGATATTAAGGCCGAAATCACCAAACTTATTGAAGCTAAGTTTATTCGGCAGTGTCGGTATGCCGTGTGGATTTCCAATGTTGTTCCGGTTTACAAGAAGAACGGGAAGCTTCGGGTGTGCATTGATTTCAGGAATCTCAATAAAGCTACGCCGATGGATGGATACCCAATGCCTGTCGCCGATCTACTGGTTGATGCTGCGGCTGGTCATCAGGTCATCAGCTTCGTGGATGGTAATGCAGGTTACAATCAAATATTCATGGCGGAGGAGGATATTCCAAAAACCGCATTCAGGTGTCCTGGTCATGTTGGGCTATTTGAATGGATAGTCATGACTTTTGGGTTGAAGAATGCTGGTGCTACTTATCAAAGGGCTATGAATTTTATATTTCATGAGTTCATCGGCAAGCTCGTGGAGATTTATATTGATGATGTGGTGGTTAAGTCCGGAGATTTCTCAAAGCATCTTCCCGATTTACAAAAGGTGTTAGAGCGCACAAGGAAGCATGGATTGAAGATGAATCCCAACAAGTGTGCATTTGGTGTATCGGCAGGGCAGTTTCTTGGTTTCATGGTACATCAGAGGGGTATTGAAATTAGTCGAAGATCTATTGATGCCATCAATAAAATAGTGGCCCCTACCAACAAAACCGAGCTCCAATCCTTGATCGGCAAGGTAAATTTTATCAGGAGATTTATATCAAATTTGTCTGGTAGGATTCGTGCTTTCAGTCCTCTTCTTAAATTGAAAGCCGATCAAGAGTTTATTTGGGGAGAAGAACAGCAGTTGGCTCTGGATGAAATCAAGAAGTATCTAGTAAATCCTCCAGTTCTAGTTCCACCTCAACAAGGGAAGCCCTTCAGATTGTATTTATCTACCGATGGATCGGTTATCGGTTCAGCTTTAGTTCAAGAATTTGAAGGGAAAGAAAGGGTAATTTATTATTTGAGTAGGAGGTTGATTGATGCTGAAACCAGGTATTCGGCCATTGAGAAACTATGCTTATGCTTATATTTTTCATGTATCAAGCTGAGACATTACCTGTTATCGGCCGAATGCACTGTTGTTTGCAAAGATGACGTGGTCCGATACATGCTATCTATGCCGATTATGAGTGGTAGGATCGGTAAATGGATTTTAGCGCTGTCGGAGTTCGATTTGCGTTACGAATCGGCTAAGGCAGTCAAAGGGCAGATTATGGCCGATTTTGTAACTCGGCATTGCAGTCTAGTGGAAACCTTGGAAATTGTACCCTGGACGCTCTTCTTTGATGGATCTACCTATGACCGGGGGGCAGGAATCGGCATTGTATTAGTTTCCCCTAAGGGGAGGAAGTATGAGTTTTCCTTGCCGATTGTTGCCACATCAACAAATAATCAGGCTGAGTATCAGGCTCTGATCAAGGGATTGGAGTTGTTAAGAGAAGTTCGTGCTGATGCTGTTGAAATATTCGGGGATTCTATGTTGGTTATAAATCAATTGGCCGGAAGCTATGAATGCCGAAGTGAAGTTCTCATAACTTATTTCGAGAGAAGTATGCAACTGTTAAAGGAATTCAAGGCTTTCCGATTGGAGCATGTTCCCCGATTGCATAATGAAGACGCTAATCGGTTAGCTCAGCATGCCTCGGGATATCAGCCAATGATTAATGCGACATCGGCAGTCGGTGCCGGTGATTGGAGGAAAGAAATTATTGATTATCTAAAAGATCCATCCAAAAAAGTTGAAAGACGGATTCGATTTCAAGCAACCAAGTATGTGCTCCTTGAAAATGAATTGTATTATCGAACTATCGACGGAATTCTTCTCCGATGCTTGGGTGATGATGAAGCTAGAAGTTTGATGGGGGAAATCCATGAAGGAGTGTGTGGAGCGCATCAGTCAGCTTTTAAGATGAAGTGGATGATTCGAAGGAATGGATATTTTTGGCCAACCATACTTGAAGATTGTTTTAAATATTTCAAGGGATGTCAAGGTTGTCAAAAGTTTGGTAATATCCAGAGAGCACCCGCATCGGCTATGAATCCTATAATAAAGCCTTGGCCGTTCCGGGGATGGGCCATCGATCTGATCGGCCAGATTTATCCACCATCTAGAAAAGGGCATAAGTTCATTCTAGTTGCCACTGACTATTTCACTAAGTGGGTTGAAGCTATTCCTTTGAAGAAAGTCACATCGGCCAATATGATTGATTTTGTGAAGGAGCATATTATTTACCGATTTGGGATTCCCCAAACGATTACTACCGATCAGGGCACCATGTTCACATCGGGGGAGTTCGATGAATTCGCAATCGGTATGAGAATTAAAGTGTTGAATTCTTCTCCTTATTATGCTCAAGCCAATGGGCAGGCCGAAGCGTCTAACAAAGGAATTATCAAGCTTATTAAACGAAAGATTGAAGAAAATCCTAGGCGGTGGCATACATTATTAAATGAAGCATTGTGGTCTTATCGGATGGCTTGTCATGGATCGACCAAGGTATCACCCTATCAATTGGTATATGGACATAATGCAGTGTTGCCTTGGGAAATTAAGGCTGGATCTAGGCGATTATCTTTTCAAGATCAATTAACTTCCGACGATTATGCCACTTTGATGACCGATGAATTGGATGATCTAGCAGGGCATCGGTTAAAAGCTTTAATGAGTATAGAAGAAAATAAGAAGAGAGTTGCTAGATGGTATGATAAGAAAGTGAAGGCTAAAGAGTTTGCCGATGGGGATTTGGTATGGAAATTAATTTTACCAATTGGGACCAAAAGTTCGAAGTTTGGAAAGTGGTCTCCTAATTGGGAGGGTCCTTATCGGATAAGTCGATCGGCTCCTGGTAATGCCTACATTCTAGAAACCCTCGAAGTAATTGAATTTCCCAGAGCATTAAACGGCAAATATTTAAAGAAGTACTACCCCAGTATATGGGTCGATGCATAGAAGTTTAGGTGCCGATAACACTCCTATCGGCTGGATCCAAATGCTTGGGGACAAGACTTGGTGTTTCAAAAGTTTAGGTGCCGATAACAGTCCTATCGGCTAGACTAAAAGCTGAGGAAGCAGGAAAGCGCAGATACAATGCCGATGGAAACTCTATGTGTTAAGCAGCGTCTGGATTGCCGATATAGCGCGTAGCTGAATTTGGTTGGCTGCTTCTATCTCCTTGATGTCATCATCGGCAGAACCTTCTATCGGCTTCAGCTTCTTCTTCAGTTGAAGTGCCTTGCGACCATGAGCATTTCGCTCGTGCTCAAGAAGCCTGATGGTCTCTGGCAATTGGCTCTCTTCCTGTTGGGCTTGGGACAGAGCGTTCTCTACTTCCTTGAGCTCCGCCAACAGGGATTATTTTCTTGCCGATAGATCGGATATCTTCTGCTTCAGCGCGTCTCCAGAAGATCTCAGGATACCGATGTTCTTGTGCTTCTCATCGGTCAAAAGCTTCTCTTTCCTCATTTCATCGGAGAGTTGGGTCTGAGCGGCTCTATCGGCAAGCCGCCGTGAAGCTCTTTGGTACTGCAGCTGCCGACTCTCCAGATGAGCGGCTTGGAACAAGATTTCTTCAACATCGGTTGGGATTTGGCCTCTGAGAGTTCTGAACAGGGTCTTGGTAGTGTTGATGCAAAACTGATCTGCAAACACAAAGGGCTAATACCCGATTCAAACGTTGAGGCGTGCCAGCCGATTTGACCTTGCTATCGGCAAAGGTGATAACTCGAATACTTTAGTCCTGACAACAGCGATGCGCCCGGATGTCACGGCTAAGAGGTACTCACGCGGAACTTGAGAACACGCCGAGCTTAAGTCGACGAATTCCTAAGAACTCGTAACAAAAGGAAAAAGTATGACGAAGTCGTCGAAAAGTAAATGCTGGAATATGAGTAAAAACGTGTGTTTGATTCATTGATTGATTTTTTATTACAAGGCCCTAGGGTCTATATTTATACCCTGCTCAAAGAGCTACAACCAGACACGATTAGAATTCGAATTCCAAATTACACGGAATCCGTATACAAAACGATGCAAATAATTAAGGAAATAACAAAACTATCCCTCGTGACAAACCGGAACTCCTCCACATAACGACCGGCAGCTTCCGGACTCTCTCTTTGCATCATCGGCAGACCCTTTGCCATAGTCATCGGCAGACTTTCTTATCTAGCCATCGGCACCATATTACTGCCTGTGGACTTAATCACGTTCAACTTCTCCCTCATCGGCAACCATCCTCATCGGCAACCCACTTTGTAAACATCGTACTGCCACCTTATCCTGCCATCCTAGACACGTGCCCAGAAACGGTGTCAACACATGCCCCCCAGTTTCGGAGTATAAAACTATTAATGCTCCGAAATTCTCTGCAGTAATGATGCCTTTTCCCGCAATTAATGCTCCTAATCTGGTAACCGACAACCTCAATCTGAACAACTCTGATCCTATTCCTCCGCCGATTCCTCGAAATCCCCAACTTCCTAAACGGGCATTTTTCTCAGTCGTACATCGGCAACAATCCCGTTACAAAGATCTGCCGATGTTCTGACCAGGATATTCGCACAAACGGTTACTTCCCCTCTATCCGCCCATCGGCAATATGACCGTTATAGAATATCGCCGATGGACCGACCAGGAGATCTCGCACAGTAAAATATCTTCAGATAATGACCGCTTCCTGTCAAATCACCTGCACAATCCCTGGATTACCGTGCGAACAGTTACCATATCCACCTGAGTACCCTCGGATTTCTCGGATGCGGCAAAGAGATAAGTCAGATTTGCCCTTGCCCATTTTGTCCTATAAATAGTTCCTTCTTGGGTACTCCTTCCCCATCACACCATTCTACTACCCAACTTTATTTCCAGCGGCGGCGCCACCAAAAACTCCTAAGGTCTCCGACAAGTACCCCTCTTCTCCAACTCCGGCGCCTTCACACGCTTCCTTCGCAGCAAGATGGCCGTCGGGTTCGTCGTCCCTGAGGTCAAGTCTCCACCCCGTCTTCTGTATTTTTCTTCATATCCCTGTTCACTCGCAATTCATTTTACTGAACATCTTCCTTTTCTTTCCTCTTTGTATTTCTTTTTACGCCCAAAATCACTAGGAATTGTCCAACAAAATTGTCATCCCCACCGATCAGCCACACCTTCAATGCCTCGGCCCTCTAGGGGACCCAGATCCAACTGACCTTATCAACGCAGAAACCAACAGGATCCCCTTCAGAGCCGAAAATTTTTCCTTAGATCTGTGGAAGGACACCTTCCGCTCTTGGCCCAGCCCAACTGTAGGGTGGAAAGACTGGTTCTTGAGGGTCAGCAACTCTAATGAAGTTCAGTGGGGTGAAAGGAATCTAGCCCAATGCATTAGATTGTCCATTGCCGATATGCATAGGAACGAGTCACTGCTGATAGCTGCATCCTACTTTTGGTCAGACACCCTCAATGCTTTTGCCTTTGGCCACGGCCCTGCTTCTCTTACTCTTGCCGATGTAGCCATGCTTACTGGTCCAGATATATCTTCTGCCGATAGCACCCACTTTTTTGATACTGCCCCTAGTGCCAAAGTGGAGACTCGCGCTATCGGCGGTTGGTCGGGGTACATCCAGAAGTACCGTGGGAAAGGATCTGTCACCATAAAGGAACAAACCACCTTTCTGAACATGTGGCTGGACAAGTTTGTATTCTGTGGTCGATCGGCAGGACCAACTTCTGTCTACCTATCGGCAGCAGAAAGACTGGCTAACGGTGGCCGATTCCCTCTCGGCCGATATTTGCTTGGCGCTGCTTACCACCTTCTCCATCAAGTAGCCCAGAAACTTCTGCTCGGCCAATCCATTGGCAACTTGGGAGGCCCCTGGTGGTTTGTTAACATGTGGCTCAATCTGCATCTGCACAAGCGTCTCAACTTCAACCTGTTCACACAGCGTTTCCCAAGAGATATAGCTGAAAACCACGTATTGGGTGAAGAGGAATCGGCAACACGCGCCCCCTTGAACTTTGGCGAAGCTGTCATAGTTCTGCCTGGTTCAGGGGGTAATCCAGATCAGATCGGCCGATTCATCCACACTCTGTATGAGGGTTTGACCAGAGACGAACGACCATGGTTGGCTTATGATGACCCAGATAGCATGCTCCCTCTGACCTTCAATCCATTTGATGAAGCTCTCGACAGGGACAATGAGGTGATGATGGAAATTGTGACTCCCAGAATCATTCCAGTGAATTTCTTTGGTAGCACAAAAACCTCCCCTCAAACTTACGAATTTTACAATCCATCGGCATTAGCTCGCCAGTTAGCTTTCGGCCAGTTGCCGATTGCACTTCCTTATGCCGATGTGATAAAACCCAGAGAAACTATCAACAACCTTCTTGAGTGGACTCGAGCAGCCCAACTACCACCAAACGCCGATATAGATGTAGATCTGTCAGAATGGGTTCCGGCTGCTTTTATCACTCAGGCATACAAGTTATGGTGGGCAGAATGGAAAGAGCATCTATTCTGCAGATCGGCACTTTCATACCGCGACATGATTGACTCCGAATACGAAGTTCCCGATGACACTGTAAGTAACTCAAACCAACGTTTCATTTTCTCAATATTACCTCCATCGACAGCTTACCCTTGTATTCCTTTTGCAGGTTGACAATATTCCTCCATTGGTTAGCAGGAGTGGCAGGCCGATCGACTTGTTTCCATCAGGCCCGATTTCCTCAATCGGCCACAATGCTCCCACTCTAGCTTCCATCGTGCATCGGAGTGTACGCCTCAGGAAAGTCACCACCAGAAGAACACAGACATCACCAACGGTTGCTGCTCCCACTCTTGCGTGGGCTTTCAAGGCAATTTGTCAAATCTTTTCCTTTATGCTGACTATCTTTATATCGGCTATATTTATGCTTATAAACTCTTGTTCATTATTGTAGCAAACCAGCGCATCGGCGAAAGCCAGGTGTGAGAGTACCGATGCCCCCCAGTCTAGCCGACCCAAGAGAAAGGGCACCACGGGTGCTAAGACTGGAACAGAGCGCCAGAAGGTAGCAACTCCCCCTCCTCCTCCGGTATCTCCAATTCCGGTGGAGTCTTCTCCTTCTTCTCCAGAAGCCCAGCCACAGCAAGCACCATCTCCCCCACCTATGCAGGAAGCACCACAGATAGAAGAACCCCAACAGGAAGGATCTCAAACAGAAGATACATCAGCTGACACGGGTGAACAAACAACTGGCCCGGTGGGTCCAGTTATACCATCGGCAGTTCTCCCGATTCAGACAACCGTTGTCCCTCCTCCAGGTAACATACTTTAACAATATCGCTACCGATGAACTTATTCTTATTTAGTCTCATAACTCCTTTTGTCTTCTTTTAGTTGATATCGTTCCATCGGCAATCTCAGCCGATCAACCTGTAGCTCCATCGGCATCTTTGGCCGATCAGCCTGCAGCTCCGTCAGCACTTCTCAGTCAAAGACAAGAGATCGCCTTGAAGCAAGTAAGTCACCGTTTACCGTTAGCACTATTTGCCGATTTTCTGAGTATGAGCTAATTTTGCTTTCCCTCCCAGGAACAAGATTCTCCCGATAGCCTGTTCTCCTTCGCCATCGATCTCTCTGAAGAAGAAGGTGAAGAAGCAAGCTCTTCTCAGACGGTCGGCATCACATCGGCAGAGATCAGGGTCAGGCTGGAAGAATTGTCAGCTCTCCTTCACCAGGACACAGCGCAATTGGTTGATGATTCCGACCCTACCAAGACCCTGTTCAGAACTCTTAGAGGCCAAATCCCAGCCGATGTTGAAGAAATCCTGTTCCAAGCCGCTCATCTGGAGAGTCGCCAGCTGCAGTACCAAAGAGCTTCTCGGCGGCTTGCCGATAGAGCCGCTCAGACTCAACTCTCCGATGAAATGAGGAAAGAGAAGCTTTTGACCGATGAGAAGCACAAGAACATCGGTATCCTGAGATCTTCTGGAGACGCGCTGAAGCAGAAGATATCCGATCTATCGGCAAGAAGAGAATCCCTGTTGGCGGAGCTCAAGGAAGTAGAGAACGCTCTGTCCCAAGCCCATCAGGAAGAGAGCCAATTGCCAGAGACCATCAGGCTTCTTGAGCACGAGCGAAATGCTCATGGTCGCAAGGCACTTCAACTGAAGAAGAAGCTGAAGCCGATAGAAGGTTCTGCCGATGATGACATCAAGGAGATAGAAGCAGCCAACCAAATTCGGCTACGCGCTATATCGGCAATCCAGACGCTGCTTAACACATAGAGTTTCCATCGGCATTGTATCTGCGCTTTCCTGCTTCCTCAGCTTTTAGTCTAGCCGATAGGACTGTTATCGGCACCTAAACTTTTGAAACACCAAGTCTTGTCCCCAAGCATTTGGATCCAGCCGATAGGAGTGTTATCGGCACCTAAACTTCTATGCATCGACCCATATACTGGGGTAATACTTCTTTAAATATTTGCCGTTTAATGCTCTGGGAAATTCAATTCCTTCGAGGGTTTCTAGAATGTAGGCATTACCGGGAGCCGATCGACTTATCCGATAAGGACCCTCCCAATTAGGAGACCACTTTCCAAACTTCGAACTTTTGGTCCCAATTGGTAAAATTAATTTCCATACCAAATCCCCATCGGCAAACTCTTTAGCCTTCACTTTCTTATCATACCATCTAGCAACTCTCTTCTTATTTTCTTCTATACTCTTTAAAGCTTTTAACCGATGCCCTGCTAGATCGTCCAATTCATCGGTCATCAAAGTGGCATAACCATCGGAAGTTAATTGATCTTGAAAAGATAATCGCCTAGATCCAACCTTAATTTCCCAAGGCAACACTGCATCATGTCCATACACCAATTGATAGGGTGATACCTTGGTCGATCCATGACAAGCCATCCGATAAGACCACAATGCTTCATTTAATAATGTATGCCACCGCCTAGGATTTTCTTCAATCTTTCGTTTAATAAGCTTGATAATTCCTTTGTTAGACGCTTCGGCCTGCCCATTGGCCTGAGCATAATAAGGAGAAGAATTCAACACTTTAATTCCCATACCGATTGCGAATTCCTCGAACTCCCCCGATGTGAACATGGTGCCCTGATCGGTAGTAATCGTTTGGGGAATCCCAAATCGGTAAATAATATGCTCCTTCACAAAATCAATCATATTGGCCGATGTGACTTTCTTCAAAGGAATAGCTTCAACCCACTTAGTGAAATAGTCAGTGGCAACTAGAATGAACTTATGCCCTTTGCTAGATGGTGGATAAATCTGGCCGATCAGATCGATGGCCCATCCCTGGAACGGCCAAGGCTTTATTATAGGATTCATAGCCGATGCGGGTGCTCTCTGGATATTACCAAACTTTTGACAACCTTGACATCCCTTGAAATATTTAAAACAATCTTCAAGTATGGTTGGCCAAAAATATCCATTCCTTCTAATCATCCACTTCATCTTAAAAGCCGACTGATGCGCTCCACACACTCCATGGATTTCCCCCATCAAACTTCTAGCTTCATCATCACCCAAGCATCGGAGAAGAATTCCGTCGATAGTTCGATAATACAATTCATTTTCAAGGAGCACATACTTGGTTGCTTGAAATCGAACCCGTCTTTCAACTTTTTTGGATGGATCTTTTAGATAATCAATAATTTCTTTCCTCCAATCACCGGCACCGACTGCCGATGTCGCATTAATCATTGGCTGATATCCCGAGGCATGCTGAGCTAACCGATTAGCGTCTTCATTATGCAATCGGGGAACATGCTCCAATCGGAAATCCTTGAATTCCCTTAACAGTTGCATACTTCTCTCGAAATAAGTTATGAGAACTTCACTTCGGCATTCATAGCTTCCGGCCAATTGATTTATAACCAACATAGAATCCCCGAATATTTCAACAGCATCAGCACGAACTTCTCTTAACAACTCCAATCCCTTGATCAGAGCTTGATACTCAGCCTGATTATTTGTTGATGTGGCAACAATCGGCAAGGAAAACTCATACTTCCTCCCCTTAGGGGAAACTAATACAATGCCGATTCCTGCCCCCCGGTCATAGGTAGATCCATCAAAGAAGAGCGTCCAGGGTACAATTTCCAAGGTTTCCACTAGACCGCAATGCTGAGTCACAAAATCGGCCATAATCTGTCCTTTGACTGCCTTAGCCGATTCGTAACGCAAATCGAACTCCGACAGCGCTAAAATCCATTTACCGATCCTACCACTCATAATCGGCATAGATAGCATGTATCGGACCACGTCATCTTTGCAAACAACAGTGCATTCGGCCGATAACAGGTAATGTCTCAGCTTGATACATGAAAAATATAAGCATAAGCATAGTTTCTCAATGGCCGAATACCTGGTTTCAGCATCAATCAACCTCCTACTCAAATAATAAATTACCCTTTCTTTCCCTTCAAATTCTTGAACTAAAGCTGAACCGATAACCGATCCATCGGTAGATAAATACAATCTGAAGGGCTTCCCTTGTTGAGGTGGAACTAGAACTGGAGGATTTACTAGATACTTCTTGATTTCATCCAGAGCCAACTGCTGTTCTTCTCCCCAAATAAACTCTTGATCGGCTTTCAATTTAAGAAGAGGACTGAAAGCACGAATCCTACCAGACAAATTTGATATAAATCTCCTGATAAAATTTACCTTGCCGATCAAGGATTGGAGCTCGGTTTTGTTGGTAGGGGCCACTATTTTATTGATGGCATCAATAGATCTTCGACTAATTTCAATACCCCTCTGATGTACCATGAAACCAAGAAACTGCCCTGCCGATACACCAAATGCACACTTGTTGGGATTCATCTTCAATCCATGCTTCCTTGTGCGCTCTAACACCTTTTGTAAATCGGGAAGATGCTTTGAGAAATCTCCAGACTTAACCACCACATCATCAATATAAATCTCCACGAGCTTGCCGATGAACTCATGAAATATAAAATTCATAGCCCTTTGATAAGTAGCACCAGCATTCTTCAACCCAAAAGTCATGACTATCCATTCAAATAGCCCAACATGACCAGGACACCTGAATGCGGTTTTTGGAATATCCTCCTCCGCCATGAATATTTGATTGTAACCTGCATTACCATCCATGAAGCTGATGACCTGATGACCAGCCGCAGCATCAACCAGTAGATCGGCGACATGCATTGGGTATCCATCCATCGGCGTAGCTTTATTGAGATTCCTGAAATCAATGCACACCCGAAGCTTCCCGTTCTTCTTGTAAACCGGAACAACATTGGAAATCCACTCGGCATACCGACACTGCCGAATAAACTTAGCTTCAATAAGTTTGGTGATTTCGGCCTTAATATCAGGTAGAATGTTAGGATTGCATCGGCGGGCTGGTTGCTGATGTGGCCGAAATCCAAACTTGATGGGTAACCGATGTTCAACAATTGATCGGTCTAAACCAGGCATCTCGGTATAATCCCAAGCAAAGCAATCTTTATATTCCTTTAACAAACTAGTCAATTGTTGCTTACTCTCAGGATCTAATTTAGCACTAATAAAAGTAGGCCTAGGCTTATCACCACTACCTATATCTATTTCTACCAAATCATCGGCCGATGTGAATCCCTGGCCTAATTTTCCATCATCGGCGAATCTATCCATTAAAAACCGTCGTCAGAACCGACTGCTTGGATCGGTGGAATCTCATAATCGGCAACTTTGAGAAAATCTTTCTCCCAAACTTCTCCTGAAATGCACCTGGTCCTTTCGTAAGTATCCGCTTCTGCCGATGCGATAACATAAGAAGAATCTCCTGGGACAATCTCAATCTTGTCACCTACCCACTGAACCAAGCATTGATGCATTGTAGATGGGATACAACAATTGGCATGAATCCAATCTCTTCCCAATAATAAGTTGTAAGCACCTTTTCCGCTGATCACGAAAAAAGTTGTCGGCAAGGTTTTGCTGCCGATGGTCAACTCTGCACATATCGCCCCCTTGACTGGAGACACGTTTCCTTCAAAGTCTTTGAGCATCATATCGGTCTTGGTCAAATCTTGATCCCCTTTCCCAAGCTTCCGATATACTGCATATGACATAATATTAATAGCAGCTCCACCATCAACTAGGATCTTGGTCATTGGCTGCCCATCAACCCTTCCTTTGAGGAACAGAGCTTTCAGATGCTGCCTCTCGTCATCGGCAGGTTTCTCAAAGATAGCCGTCATCGGATCTAGAGCCAACTGAGCTATCTAATCAGAAAATTCCAACTCATCATCACTGGCTGGTACAAGAAACTCCATCGGCGACATGAAGACCATGTTGACGCCTGCCGATGGACCTTCCCTCTTAGTGCCTCACGGCTGCCGACTTCCAGAGTTCTCTCCCTTGTTTAGCTCTTCTTGCCTTTCACGTTGCAATCTCCTTTTCTGTGTCTTGGTTAATCCTCCAGGGCACCATGGAGGAAGTGGCCTTTGCCTTGCCGTCGGGCGTCGGTTCTCCCTTGACTCCATGCGACGCGTGTTAGCATCCCTGCAAAATATGAATTCATCGGGAACCCGCGCATCAGCCATTTCCTCGAGCTCTTCTTGGTTCCTGGGAAAATACTGGACACGGTCACTAAGTCTGTCGTGCCCACTAAATCTGCCCCCCAGCCGGTCATGAACTGACACCCTTCCTCTGATCGGCCCATTAAATCGCCGTTCATCATCATGATAATGCCGATCGATCCCATCGTACCGATCATAACCGTTGCACTCAGGGCAGTCTCTGACAGTAGGAAGCTTGATATTTTCCTCCCAACAATGGATGAAGAATGGACAGTTCCAATGATCCCTGTGCCGATTCCACTCCTGTCTTCGTCTTTCCTCTTCCCGTCGATAATCTTCCTGCTGGCGCCGATACCGATCTTCCCGTTGTTGCCATTTTCCTTGAGGCCTTCTATGAGTTATGACGATACCAGATCGAGGAGGCCTTCCTGAGCTAGTTCCTTCCTGGACCAAGCCCTTCCTGAGGATCTACCGATGCACTCTTCTCAGCTGTCTCCGATGTTAAGACCTTAGCCTTCCCCTTAGCATCCAACATGTTTGTCGGGAAAGGATGTTGGTCTATCTTCATCGGCTTCTGGGCTTTGGAACTGTCAAACTTGATTCTCCCTGACTCTATAGCCGATTGCAGCTGCTGTCTGAATACTTTGCACTCGTTAGTGTCATGGGAAGTTGCGTTATGCCACTTGCAATATCTCATCCTCTTCAACTCTTCTGCCGATGGGATCACATGGTTAGGTGACAGTTTGATCTGACCTTCCTGAAGTAGAAAGTCAAATATCCTATCAGCCTTAGCGGTGTCAAAAGCAAACTTCTCTGGTTCCTTCTGCCCAAAAGGACAAGACATCGGCTTCTTGTTTTTTACCCACTCTGCCAAGCCGATTACTGGTTCTTCATCAGAATCTGAGCTTGTTGCTTCATCGACAAATGACACTTTCCTATTCCATGCTCTTTTAGGCTCGAAAGGCTTGATGTCTTGATCAGAAATCCTCTACACTAAATGACTTAAACTTTCGAACTCCTGAGAGGCATACTTATCCCTGATATGTGGCAACAAACCCTGGAAAGCCAAATCGGCTAGCTGCCGATCATCCAGAACCAAGCTATAGCATTTATTCTTGACCTCTCGTATCCTCTGCACAAAACCCTCAACCGACTCATCATTACGTTGCCTCAACTTGACCAAGTCGGTGATCTTCTTCTCATGAACCCCTGAGAAGAAGTATTTGTGGAATTGCTTCTCTAGATCGGCCCAAGTAATTACTGAGTTGGGAGGTAATGATATGAACCAAGTAAAGGCCGATCCAGACAATGATGATGAAAATAGACGAACCCTCAATTCGTCCCTGTTACCAGCCTCTCCACATTGAATGATGAACCTGTTGACATGCTCCATGGTTGACGTGTCGTCCTGCCCGGAAAACTTTGTAAAATCCGGTACCTTGTACCAATGTGGAAGCGGGATCAAATCATACGCGGGAGGATACGGTGTCCGATAAGAATAAGTGTTGACTTTGGGTTTTATCCCAAATTGTTCCCTCATTACTTCAGCAATCTTATCGGCCCAATATGCATCGGCATCTTGCCGATGAGGCGGCTGCGGATCTGGCACTTGGTGGCGAACCTCCACGTGTCTGTTCGGGACGTGATCTGCACGGAACATTGTATTGATCACCTGTCCTCCAATCTGCGGACCACCAAACTGCTGTCCACCGATTGGCTGTCCTCCGAGTTGCTGTCCAAAATTCGTTGGCTGATTGGGAATCCGCTGACCTTGGAACCCGGGATAGACCTGCCCTTGCTGGAACCCTGTAGTTTGGTAACTCTGCTGGGGCGATTGTGGAAAAGCTTGCTGTCCAAGCCATCCATTATTAGCGTTCATCGGCATAGGTGCTGCCGATGATTGGTAATTGGGTACCGTCGTTGAATTGACATACCCCGACTGGGCCATAGACCTCTGTTGCATCAGCATTGACTCTGCCGATGCGTTGGGCATCTCGAACATTGAATCTTGAGGATTTCCAGTGTGAGGCCTTGCAGTAGTAGTTGTAGTATACCGAGGACTCTGGTTCACCGGCGCATTGGGAGGTGCCGATGTCATAGGAGTTTTGCCCCTCATGTCAGTTATTTGTGATGTTCCCGGTGTCAACTCTGGAGGCATACCGTAACCCCACCAGTTGGGAGGAAGAGTCAACCCTGACATTGCCGATGCCAACATATCTGTTGTCAGTTTATGCTGCCCAACTGAAATTTGCGGGTTGGTTGTCATCGGCATAGATAATGCACCAGTAGTCCCCGATGTACTTGGAGGGACGGCAGATTGTGCACTTGCAGTCGTCAAGGCAGCCGATGGAGCCGTAACCTCTGGTGCCGTTGGCTGATGATGGGAGGGGCCCACATAATCTGGTGGAATTTGTCCTTCCTTGAAAGTTCTTGCCACGGCATTGAAAACCATATTAGACAGTACACCAGCTTGGTTAATCAACGCTCGATTGATGGCATTGTCAACCATATCTTGAAGCTTGCCAGGATTGGCGTCAAAGGTAACCTGCCATGGTGCCGGCAGTGCATCTTTCTGGACCACTTCGCCGCTCCTGTTTATGCTGAAAGACCTCAGGCATTGCTGCTTGAACTCTTCCATGGCTTGGGCAATAGCTTGCTTCTGCTCATCCTTGAGGTTGGCCTCCGTCACGGGGATGACGTTCTCTTGATCGAGGTCAGAGATCGACATGTTGATCTTGATCTTGAATCCTGTCCCACCGGGCGTGCCAAAAGATGTGTTGATGCAAAACTGATCTGCAAACACAAAGGGCTAATACCCGATTCAAACATTGAGGCGTGCCAGCCGATTTGACCTTGCTATCGGCAAAGGTGATAACTCGAATACTTTAGTCCTGACAACAGCGATGCGCCCGGATGTCACGGCTAAGAGGTACTCACGCGGAACTTGAGAACACGCCGAGCTTAAGTCGACGAATACCTAAGAACTCATAACAAAAGGAAAAAGTATGACGAAGTCGTTGAAAAGTAAATGCTGGAATATGAGTAAAAACGTGTGTTTGATTCATTGATTGATTTTTTATTACAACGCCCTAGGGTCTATATTTATACCCTGCTCAAAGAGCTACAACCAGACACGATTAGAATTCGAATTCCAAATTACACGGAATCCGTATACAAAATGATGCAAATAATTAAGGAAATAACAAAACTATCCCTCGTGACAAACCGGAACTCCTCCACATAACGACCGGCAGCTTCCGGACTCTCTCTTTGCATCATCGGCAGACCCTTTGCCATAGTCATCGGCAGACTTTCTTATCTAGCCATCGGCACCATATTACTACCTGTGGACTTAGTCACGTTCAACTTCTCCCTCATCGGCAACCATCCTCATCGGCAACCCACTTTGTAAACATCGTACTGCCACCTTATCCTGCCATCCTAGACACGTGCCCAGAAACGGTGTCAACAGGTAGGGTCGGAATCATCAACCAATTGCGCTGTGTCCTGGTGAAGGAGAGCTGACAATTTTTCCAGCCTGACCCTGACCTCTGCCGATGTGATGCCGACCGTCTGAGAAGAGCTTGCTTCTTCACCTTCTTCTTCAGAGAGATCGATGGCGAAGGAGAACAGGCTATCGGGAGAATCTTGTTCCTGGGAGGGAAAGCAAAATTAGCTCATACTCAGAGAATCGGCAAATAGTGCTAACGGTAAACGGTGACTTACTTGCTTCAAGGCGATCTCTTGTCTTTGACTGAGAAGTGCTGACGGAGCTGCAGGCTGATCGGCCAAAGATGCCGATGGAGCTACAGGTTGATCGGCTGAGATTGCCGATGGAACGATATCAACTGAAAGAAGACAAAAGGAGTTATGAGACTAAATAAGAATAAGTTCATCGGTAGCGATATTGTTAAAGTATGTTACCTGGAGGAGGGACAACGGTTGTCTGAATCGGGAGAACTGCCGATGGTATAACTGGACCCACCGGGCCAGTTGTTTGTTCACCCGTGTCAGCTGATGTATCTTCTGTTTGAGATCCTTCCTATTGGGGTTCTTCTATCTGTGGTGCTTCCTGCATAGGTGGGGGAGATGGTGCTTGCTGTGGCTGGGCTTCTGGAGAAGAAGGAGAAGACTCCACCGGAATTGGAGATACCGGAGGAGGAGGGGGAGTTGCTACCTTCTGGCGCTTTGTTCCAGTCTTAGCACCCGTGGTGCCCTTTCTCTTGGGTTGGCTAGACTGGGGGGCATCGGTACTCTCACACCTGGCTTTCGCCGATGCGCCGGTTTGCTGCAATAATGAACAAGAGTTTATAAGCATAAATATAGCCGATATAAAGATAGACAGTATAAAGGAAAAGATTTGACAAATTGCCTTGAAAGCCCGCGCAAGAGTGGGAGCAACAACCGTTGGTGATGTCTGGGTTCTTCTGGTGGTGACTTTCCTGAGGCGTACACCCCGATGCACGATGGAAGCTAGAGTGGGAGCATTGTGGCCGATTGAGGAAATCGGGCCAGATGGAAACAAGTCGATCGGCCTGCCACTAATGCTAACCAATGGAGGAATATTGTCAACCTGCAAAAGGAATACAAGGGTAAGCTGTCGATGGAGGTAATATTGAGAAAATGAAACGTTGGTTTGAGTTACTTACAGTGTCATCGGGAACTTCGTATTCGGAGTCAATCATGCCGCGGTATGAAAGTGCCGATCTGCAGAATAGATGCTCTTTCCATTCTGCCCACCATAACTTGTATGCCTGAGTGATAAAAGCAGCCGGAACCCATTCTGACAGATCTACATCTATATCGGCGTTTGGTGGTAGTTGGGCTGCTCAAGTCCACTCAAGAAGGTTGTTGATAGTTTCTCTGGGTTTTATCACATCGGCATAAGGAAGTGCAAACGGCAACTGGCCGAAAGCTAATTGGCGAGCTAATGTCGATGGATTGTAAAATTCGTAAGTTTGAGGGGAGGTTTTTGTGCTACCAAAGAAATTCACTGGAATGATTCTGGGAGTCACAATTGCCATCATCACCTCATTGTCCCTGTCGAGAGCTTCATCAAATGGATTGAAGGTCAGAGGGAGCATGCTATCTGGGTCATCATAAGCCAACCATGGTCGTTCGTCTCTGGTCAAACCCTCATACAGAGTCTGGAAGAATCGGCCGATCTGATCTGGATTACCCCCTGAACCAGGCAGAACTATGACAGCTTCGCCAAAGTTCAAGGGGGCGCGTGTTGCCGATTCCTCTTCACCCAATACGTGGTTTTCAGCTATATCTCTTGGGAAACGCTGTGTGAACAGGTTGAAGTTGAGACGCTTGTGCAGATGCAGATTGAGCCACATGTTAACAAACCACCAGGGGCCTCCCAAGTTGCCAATGGATTGGCCGAGCAGAAGTTTCTGGGCTACTTGATGGAGAAGGTGGTAAGCAGCGCCAAGCAAGTATCGGCCGAGAGGGAATCGGCCACCGTTAGCCAGTCTTTCTGCTGCCGATAGGTAGACAGAAGTCGGTCCTGCCGATCGACCACAGAATACAAACTTGTCCAGCCACATGTTCAGAAAGGTGGTTTGTTCCTTTATGGTGACAGATCCTTTCCCACGGTACTTCTGAATGTACCCCGACCAACCGCCAATAGCGCGAGTCTCCACTTTGGCACTAGGGGCAGTATCAAAAAAGTGGGTGCTATCGGCAGAAGATATATCTAGACCAGTAAGCATGGCTACATCGGCAAGAGTAGGAGAAGCAGGGCCGTGGCCAAAGGCAAAAGCATTGAGGGTGTCTGACCAAAAGTAGGATGCAGCTATCAGCAGTGACTTGTTCCTATGCATATCGGCAATGGACAATCTAATGCATTGGGCTAGATTCCTTTCACCCCACTGAACTTCATTAGAGTTGCTGACCCTCAAGAACCAGTCTTTCCACCCTACAGTTGGGCTGGGCCAAGAGCGGAAGGTGTCCTTCCACAGATCTAAGGAAAAATTTTCGGCTCTGAAGGGGATCCTGTTGGTTTCTGCGTTGATAAGGTCAGTTGGATCTGGGTCCCCTAGAGGGCCGAGGCATTGAAGGTGTGGCTGATCGGTGGGGATGACAATTTTGTTGGACAATTCCTAGTGATTTTGGGCGTAAAAAGAAATACAAAGAGGAAAGAAAAGGAAGATGTTCAGTAAAATGAATTGCGAGTGAACAGGGATATGAAGAAAAATACAGAAGACGGGGTGGAGACTTGACCTCAGGGACGACGAACCCGACGGCCATCTTGCTGCGAAGGAAGCGTGTGAAGGCGCCGGAGTTGGAGAAGAGGGGTACTTGTCGGAGACCGTAGGAGTTTTTGGTGGCGCCGCCGCTGGAAAAGTAAAGTTGGGTAGTAGAATGGTGTGATGGGGAAGGAGTACCCAAGAAGGAACTATTTATAGGACAAAATGGGCAAGGGCAAATCCGACTTATCTCTTTGCCGCATCCGAGAAATCCGAGGGTACTCAGGTGGATATGGTAACTGTTCGCACGGTAATCTAGGGATTGTGCAGGTGATTTGACAGGAAGCGGTCATTATCTGAAGATATTTTACTGTGCGAGATCTCCTGGTCGGTCCATCGACGATATTCTATAACGGTCATATTGCCGATGGACGAATAAAGGGGAAGTGGCCGTTTGTATGAATGTCCTGGTCAGAACATCGGCAGACTTTCGTAACGGTAACATTGCCGATATACGGTTGAGAGAGAAGTGCCCGTTTAGGAAGTCGAGGATTTCGGGAAATCTGCGGAAGGATAGGATCAGAGTTGTTCAGATTGAGGTTGTCGGTTACCAGATTAGGAGCATTAATTGCGGGAAAAGGCATCATTACTGCAGAGAATTTCGGAGCATTAATAGTTTTATACTCCGAAACTGGGGGGCATGTGTTGACACCGTTTCTGGGCACGTGTCTAGGATGGCAGGATAAGGTGGCAGTACGATGTTTACAAAGTGGGTTGCCGATGAGGATGGTTGCCGATGAGGGAGAAGTTGAACGTGACCAAGTCCACAGGCAGTAATATGGTGCCGATGGCTAGATAAGAAAGTCTGCCGATGACTATGGCAAAGGGTCTGCCGATGATGCAAAGAGAGAGTCCGGAAGCTGCCGGTCGTTATGTGGAGGAGTTTCGGTTTGTCACGAGGGATAGTTTTGTTATTTCCTTAATTATTTGCATCGTTTTGTATACGGATTCCGTGTAATTTGGAATTCGAATTCTAATCGTGTCTGGTTGTAGCTCTTTGAGTAGGGTATAAATATAGACCCTAGGGCCTTGTAATAATCAATCAATGAATCAAACACACGTTTTTACTCATATTCCAGCATTTACTTTTCGACGACTTCGTCATACTTTTTCCTTTTGTTACGAGTTCTTAGGAATTCGTCGACTTAAGCTCGGCGTGTTCTCAAGTTCCGCGTGAGTACCTCTTAGCCGTGACATCCGGGCGCATCGCTGTTGTCAGGACTAAAGTATTCGAGTTATCACCTTTGCCGATAGCAAGGTCAAATCGGCTGGCACGCCTCAACGTTTGAATCGGGTATTAGCCCTTTGTGTTTGCAGATCAGTTTTGCATCAACACCGGGATATACTCATACTTCGTTGATGGCGGAAATGGCCCCATGTAGTCAATTCCCCACACATCAAAGAGCTCTATTTGAAGATTCTTGATGAGTTGCATGGCATCCCTTGAATTGCCATTACCATGTCTTTGGCATGGGCCACCTCTCCGAATAAATTCCCTTGTGTCTTCATACATTGTTGGCCAGAAGAATCCATACTGCCATATCTTGGCATGTGTTCGGAATGCCCCATAACGACCTCCATATGGTGATGAATGACATCTTTCAATGATTTTTATTCCTTCTTTAGTTAGCACACACCTTCTGAGTAAGCCATCACAGTATACTCAGAAGAGTTATGGTTCATCCCATATGTGGGATCGGCTCTCCTAGACTAGCTTCCTTTTGTTGCCTCCTAGTGGTACATAACCTGTAACCATAAAATTAACAATATCTGTATACTAGGGGTCAGATCTGCTGATTCTGCAGAGCATGTCATCCTAGAGTGATTCCTCAATGGGTAGTTCCTATGGATTCTCAAATTGCATTCTAGACAAATGATCGACAACATAATTTTCTACTTCTTTTTTATCTTTTGTTTCTAAGTCAAATTCTTGGAGTAATAAAATCCATCTTATCAAATGAGGTTTAGCATCTTTCTTAGTGAGCAAGTATTTTAAAGCAGCATGATTAGAATAAATAACTACTTTAGCTCCCACTAAGTAAGATCTAAACTTATCAATAGTAAAAATAACAGCTAGAAGCTCTTTTTTAGTAGTAGCATAATTAAGTTGAGGTCATGTCAGAGTTTTGCTAGCATAAGCTATTTCATGATGCTTTTCATCTTTAGTTTGTCCAAATACTTCCCCCACAGCATAATCACTAGCATCACACATAATTTCAAAAGGTAAAGACCAATCAGGGGTTGAATGATTGGTGCTGAGATGAGTGCTTTCTTAAGAATTTCAAAAGCTTGTAAACATGCATCATCAAATTCAAAAGGAACATCCTTAGCCAATAAGCGAGTAAGTGGTCTAGTAATAAATGAAAAATATTTAATAAACCTTCAATAAAAACCAACATGGCCAAGGAAACTCCTAATTACTTTTATATTAATAGGCGGAGGTAAACATTCAATTACTTCTATTTTAGCTTTATCTACCTCAATGCCTCTTTTAGACACTAAGTGTCCTAGCACTATTCCTTCTCTAACCATAAAATGATATTTTTCTCAATTAAGGACTAAGTGCTTTTCTTCACACCTTTGCAAAACCTTATCTATGTTTTCTAGACAATCATCAAAAGTTTTTACATAAATAGAAAAGTCATCCATGAAAACTTTCATAATCTTTTCAATCATATCAGAGAATATAGACCTCATACATCTTTGAAAAGAAGTAGGTGCATTATATAATCCAAAAGATATTCTACGATAAGTATAGGTTCCATAGGAACATGTAAAGGTGGTTTTGCTTTGGTCATTAGGATGGATAGGGATTTGGTGATACCCTGAATATCCATCCAAGAAACAAAAGAAGGAATTGTTGGCTAACTGCTGTAGCATCTCATCAATGAAAGGCAATGGAAAGTGATCTTTCTTAGTTGCCTTATTAACCTTTATATAGTCTATGCACATCCGCCATCCTATGACGGTGCGTTGAGGGATTAACTCATTCCTCTCATTTTGGACAACAGTCATACCTCCCTTTTAGGTACAACTTGAATAGGGTTTACCCACTCACTATGTGGCACAACATAAATAATGCCTGCATGCAATAGTTTTAAAACTTCCTTCTTTACAACCTCTCTCATCGCATTGTTGAGTTCTCTAGATAGTGGAATATTAGGATCTTTAGGAATGTGATGGGTGCAAAGAGCAGGACTAATTCCCTTGAGATCTTGGAGTGAGTAGCCAAAGGCTGAGTGATGTTTTTGTAGGACTGCCATTAGACGAAGAGTCTGCTCCTGAGTGAGTTTATCACTTATACTGATAGTAGACTTTGGATCGTCACCTAGAAAAGTGTATCTAAGACCAGTTGGTAAAGGTTTAAGCTTAATAGGAGGTTTAGGTGGTACTGCAAACTCATCTAAAGGTTCTTCCTCAAAAGGGTCAACTTCTTCTTCTATAAAGAATCTAGCTTCATCTTCTAATCCTGGTTTGGCTAAAAAGTCTAAGGATGTAGCTCTAAATTCCTCCAACGGGTCTTCTTGTGGATAAGGTTCGGTCCTAGAGTTTAAAGAATGTGAGATGGACAACGGGAACTGAAGTTTCTCTCCTAAGCAAATTTTTAGCTTCCTAGACTGCCCTTCATAGAGAAGTCGTCTAAAAAGGTTGCCCTATCAACAGGTCAAAGTCAAATGTGTCAAAGATATAAAAGCTTAAATGCACTAGGGTTCCTTCTACCTGGATGGGTAGGATGTGTAGGATTCCTAAACTAGGGATAATATATCCTAAGAGACTTTTCATGAATTTTATTGTTGGGATTAATCTCATGTCTTGTATTAAATGTTCTACAAGAGACATAGACATGATGTTTATCCCAACAACTGGATTATAGAGAGCTTTTATTTGATCTGTATTGAATCTAAATGGATTATTTCAGTGGAAAGCTCTGATTCTTCTAACCATTCATTACTTATAATAGATACTAATTCTCCTAAGGTTCTTCAAGAAGGAATATCCTTAGGGGGATCAAAAGACTCTCTAGAGTTTCTCTGTGGCCTCTTCACAGAATGATAATTCAAGATATTTCCAAATTCAGAAAAGATATCAGATTCTATGTCTAGCATAAAATCTAGAAACAAAATTTCTTCTTTTTCTTGATCTAGACATGTGTTAGCTGAAGTAGATGGTGTGTCTCGCAAAGGGTTGGTTTCAGCTAACTGGGATTGAGGTTCTACCTATAGGAGGTAATCTAATTTAGTGGATAGGATTTGATCTAGGATTAAACTTGCTTTCTTAGAAGAGACATGCAAGAAAGATCCTCCTAATATAGTGTCGAGCAACTTTCTACTTTCTCTAGTTAGACCTTTATAAAAATGTTGTAAAAGAATAGGGTCTAGTAGACTAAGGTCTGGCCTGGATGCTAAAAGTGTAGTAAATTGATTCCAGGCTAAAGCCAAGGATTCTTTAGATTCTTGCTTTATAGTAAGAACCGTGACTCTAAGGTCGATGATTTGGGAGATGGGATAGAAATCTAGGCAAAAGTTAGAACGTCAACATCCCCAATCTCCTTGTTGCTTACATATGGCTCTATTATACCGTTGTTTAGCTTTTCCCTTTAATGAAAAAGGAAACAGCTTCCAACGGAGAGTTTCATCAGATATGTCTTCAATGCAAAGACATGTTTGCTCAAAGTTTCTAATGTGTAGGTAAGGATTTTCATCTCCTTCTCCTGAAAAGGTTAGGCTTTGGACCAACGCAATCAACCATGGACTCAGCCTAGAGCTACTTGTTTGGATAGGTTGTGATGACTCATGTGGCACTAGGCTGGTCTCCGTGGGTGCAGAGAACTGAAGGATAGGAATGGAATATTAGGTATTCATAAAAGAAAAGGTAAGATGTAAGAAAAGGTAAGATAACCGAAAAAGATAAAAGTGTGATACAAGGTAGAGTAAGACAAAAGAATCAAAGAGAAATAATCCACAAGCGCATGGATATCGATGAGCACTTCATCCGAGAGATAAGTCTAGAGTATTGTATTTATTTTTTTACCACTAGGAGAAAGCATGCAAAAGACTAACCTTTTACCTTACCTACTACCCACGGGTGCAAGACGAGATAGTGAGATATAAGCAATATAGAGAGAACCCTTTCTTCAGTCTTCTTCTAACCTATGGTAAGTGTGTAGATATTGTTCTAAGGGGAGTAACTAGAGAAAAGAGACACCGCAAAGAGTGCTTAACCCTAGTATCATATACCCTACCTTACATCTTGACAGGATGTGGATTACTAAGACCCAAGAGGATTGTCACTTCCCCTAAAAGGCTACCACAAATCCGGCCAAACAGGGAGTATCTACGAGTATTCCTAACCCAAGCACCACACTTACCCTACGAATAATTACTCTATTCCCTATGTGAAGCGAATAAAGTAAACTCATAAACCAAAGAATAATAAGAACAATAACTTATTAGTATCAGAAGTTGAATTGCCGAATGATTCTAGAACGAAGCCTCGGGTTAGGAGACTTAATCCAAAAGATACAAAGAAGAAGGCACTGATAGGCCAGGCTTCCTCAACTCCTATCCTCACCCTATACTCTCTCAATCTCTCTTGTTGCTATCACCCTAAAGAGACAAATCCATTCAAGGGACCCCTCTCTATCTAACTCTCTCTAGAAAATATGAATTAGGGTTTTAGAGTTACATCTCAAGGGGGCTAGGTCTTTATTTATAGCCCCCTAGGAATCACCACAGCCCTTGGATCAAACCGACTTAAACATGCACTTAAGATTAATCCTCAAAGTCGGTGGAGGCAGGATCCGTGAGGTTCACTCCGATTAGTGGAGAGCCTCGGGCGGCCGCCCCTATCAGGTTGGGGTGCCCACCCCTACCCTATGGCAAGTGGGTTCCATCTTCCAGGTGGTGGCTCCTGGAGTCTTCTAGATTGTTCCTGATTTGACGTTCCGGTCTTCTCTCTATGTAAATTTGATATGTGGATCTTCTTTTGTTATTATTTTGATAAACCCTAGAGAAATAGACAATCACCAAAACTCATAGAATTCTATTAGTGATAACCCTATTTCTATTGAGTGCTTGTAAATAGGTCCTTTTTCATGTTAAGTTGATGGTTAAAATTAGGAGTTATCTACCGTCAACACTTACATGTGTTGTTGAATTGCTTTTAGGGTTTGAGCCTATCTGCCTTGTGGTGGTATTTCTATAGGTTCTAGTGGTTGTTCTGGTGTACACTAACTTGCAGAGAGCTAGGAAATTTATCTAATATTTTTTTCCTAAAGTACTTTATGAATATATTCTTGTTGCTCTCTGTGCGAGGCCAACAGTGCCACCCTGATAGGTTGGTATTGCCACCATGCCTGACAAAACTAATAAAAATTGAAGTTTGGCCTATTCACCCACCTTCTATGCCATCCTAGACTACTAGATACCCTATAAGTGGTATCAAAGTTGGTTGCTTTGTATAGGCTTCACCACGTGAAGTATGGTAGTCTGAGGAGCCTCGATAGGGGCAAAACCGGTTGAGGTTGAGCCCAAGTATGCTAAGGAAGTTGGTCGTAGGTTTCGAATAGTGACAACAAGTTGTCACTATCTATTGCTAGCAACTTGACCCTCAAGGAAGAAGGAAGGACCATCAACCTTAAGAGAAGAAAAAGAAGAGGAGAAAGAAGGAGAGCAAGAAAGAAGAAGAATGGCTAGAGGCCAAGAAGAAGAGAAAAGAATATAGAAGAATCAATAGATAAGAGCGAGCCAAGAGAAGGGAAGCAAGAGCCAAGAAGGATAAAAAGAAGGAATATGATGCATCATAAAGTGAGCTATCAACTAGCTTAGATGATGGTAATGATTATGCTTCATATCACACGTCTAAGAAGGACAACAAGAGCAAGAACAAGGACAAAGGCAACAGGAGTAAGAAGAAATACCCTGATGTATCCTTTAACTATTCTTATTTGACTAACCATGATAAGAAGTCCTACGTCAACGTGCCCATTGGCAAGTTACCTCATTTTGATGGGACTAACTTTGCCATGTAGAAGCATTTGATGAGGGAATACCTTATTGCTCTTTAGCCTGGTCTTGAGGATATTGCGAGCAGTGGATTTTAGCTACCCAGAGATCTAGAGAGTCCAACAAATGATAAGCTAGCAGCTGTCCATCTCAACTATCAAGCTACAAGCATTCTTCTTAGTGCCTTGCATGGAAATGAGTATAACTGAGTGATGAATGTTGATGTGGCAAAGTAGATTTGGCATACTTTGAATCTTGCACATGAGGGTGTTGACAAAGTGAGAAGAGCAAAGATTGATTTATTGATGGCCAAGCTAAATAGGTTTGTGATTGTTGATGAAGAAGGGCCACAAAATGTAACATCCTTGATGTTACGGATACTAAAACTTGATCACGTCATCATAAGCATTGCAACGCATATTTGTTAAGCCCATCAAGATGCATCAACTTAAAATAAGTTTATTTTGGTTGACTATGCTTAGGGAATTAAAGTGTGTTTATCTTGTGAAGTGATGCTTGTGATGGTGGTTTAGTCTCTAGTCAAGGAGGGTTGTAAGCAAATAGCTAAGAAAAACCCTAATTTCAACACTAGTTTCTACCCCCTTTTGTGTAACATGAAAACTAAGCAAAATTTGGGGATGAGTTCAAAAGAAAAGTTGTAGATCTTGTCAAGATGTACAACTTTGGAGTTTTGAGTTTTTGAAGTTTCAATACAAAATTAAAAGTAATTTTGAAAATACAGATTTCCAACAATTGCCTCCTTTTAGATTTAAATCCCTCATTCAAAATCTATTTGGAATCTTGAAAGGTGACCAAAATGAAAGTTGTAGAGCTCAGAAAAATGAACAACTTTTATTTTGAGAGTTTTTCAAGTTATTCACCAAACTCAAAAGTAATTTTAGAACTTCTATTTTCTGCCACAATTCAAACCAGTTTTGCCCCCAAATTGAAATTCTGAATTTCAAACAGTTTGGCTCAAATTCATCTCTCTACATTCAAAATTAGCTTTTGGTCATTAAATATGATTTGTAGAGTTCAAAATTCTGAACAAATGTTGTTTTGGCAGATTTTTGTGTTTTTATATAAAATAAAAACTAATTTAGAAAATAGGGAAGAGGAGGATAAGCACTCCTACACTGCCCGGCCAATGGCGGGAGGCTAACGCTGCTGTCCAGTGCTGCCGAGCCCACGTGGGCAGCTCGTGCGTGCGCCCACGCAGGTGCGTGCCTGCTTGGAGTCGCAAGCGTGTCCTAATCCTGATGGTGCCGGTCGTTTCACGTATAAGGAGAGGGAGAGCCGAGAAACGGTGTCGTTTCTTCTGTGACCTCGCCGCCGACCACCATCACTACTATAGCCGTGTTCCAGCGCCTTTGCAGGCCATATCGCAAGCTCCATGAGCGTTTTATGCCACTTCTACAGCTAGCCCGTCGCCTTCCCTGCTGTCAGAGAACCGAGTTCCTCCCTAGCACCGGCCAGAGCTCTGCTGGTGCCGCTGCCCGCGCGGCCATGCCACCTCGAGCCATTACGGGACAAACTTCGGCCACCAGGAGGTGCGCACTAGTCCGGGCAAGCTCCCCCACTGCTCCACTGCCACCGACGAGCACCCCAACGTCAAAACTGCAATCTCCGACGAGCTCCTCTGTTTTCAGTTCGCGACCAGGGACTTCTCGCGACAATTTGAAGTTTCCAAGGGGCCTAACTGCACAGACCGTGACTCAGGTGAATAGTGCTCTATGGACTTGTTTGTAGATACTTTATTGAATCTTTGAAAATTCATATCTGGAGTTTGGTAACTCCAATTTTGGCGAACCAAATTTTTTAGTGCTCCTTGAGATGTCTAGTTTTTATTAAAAATATGAAACTGGCCATGTTGTGTAGTAAAATAATTAGTTATGATTTATGTGTTTTAATTATGCTTAAAAGGGAGAAATTTATATCTCATGTTGTGTAGCTCCTTTTAACCTGGAATTTGTATGGTGTGCTCATGATCTTATGGGTGTGCTGCAGTAACAATTTAATATTCATTGGATGACCTATGATTAAGTGATTGATTTATCTTGTTTAGTGCTTATTAAATAGTTTACAATTAAACTAAAATTGAATAAATGTAAAATACGGTCTTTATATGAGGTTGTTATATCATATTGTTACATAATTTAGCTATGTGTTTGTAGAAAATATTGAGTTTCTTATTTATCTTGCTCTTACATGCTTCCTTCTGATGGCAATTTAGCTTTTTCATGGAAATTTCTATACTTATCCAAATGCCATGAACTTTGTACAGTAGACTTCGGATATCATATATAAGCTGCTGTAGTTTTCTCAAAATTTATTGTGTACTTTTGATATATGGTTATTACTTTGTCTATTTATCTAAATAAAATAATAAAGACATGAAAGGAATTTATTTAGGGATGACCATGATGTTTTAAGCTGGGTTTTACCCAGGTTCAAGTTTGGAACATAAACGAAATGTTATTTCTCTATGTTAGTGGTTTCTCGACAGTTTCTAGAGCATTATAAATTGCTCTAGGTAGATAATGTTGGATATGAAACTTGTCTACAACAAAGTTGTATACAATTCATGTATCTAGCTAGTGTTAAATTTTGGTGGCATTTGGATAAAATTTGATTAAAATATTTATATACACTTAATTAGTATTTAAGTAATAATCTTAAAATAATAGATAATAATTAGCTTAGTTTCAAAATTAGGATTTGAGTAAATTTGGGATTGTGTGATGACCTGGGGTCATTAACCTTAATGTCCTTTTGCATTTAATTATTGTTTGGTGTTAATGCTTAATTACTGTCATTAGTGCTTAATTAAGGATTAATTAAGATAAATGAGATTAATAATTAGTTAATTAAGAATAATTATAAATTAAGAAAGGTCTTAGATTATTGTTGCAACCTCTCGGGTAAAAACACTAAAGTGGTAAACAACTTTTAATTATCATTTTAACTTACTTTTGCACCAAGAAGGAAAGTCTCAACTAAATCCTTCTCATCTGTTGTCATAAGCATATCATGAGCATGCATCATTCTTGCGTATAGTGCACGCGATCGAAGCAGTGACTGTTGAACCGAACCCCGAGGTTAGTGTTCCGTTCGAGGAAGTTGGAACTGAGACTTGGGAAGTTTCCGAGGAACCCACTCAGCTCTGCAATCAAGGCAAGCCCCAGATGCATTTAACCCTTCCTTGAATATTTTAAATCCTTTATCACTTATGAATCAAAATGTTGCATTAGGTAGTTAGGAATTGGGTTAACCAATTATTGCATTTACCACCTTGATATTTGTTATCTTGTCCTTGGCACCTGTTTTATTATAAAACTGCGTAGTGATGCTTAGCCCTGCTTACTAGATAGGTTTTCAAATAAGAAAGTTTGAAGGGTTGTTATGGAATACCTTTATTGTCAATGATGTTTCAACTTGAGACCGGTCGGTGGACTTGCTTTAAGAATGGAGTCTTAAAGTAGTGTCTCCAACTGTGTCGATTAAGGACCGGTCCGTTGATGGCCTGCTGGGTTGAGAATTTATAGTACTAGCCACTTGCCCTTGATAAGCCCGGTCTTGTGATTCCTCGACGAGAGCGACTACTCGTGCACTGGGCGTGGAGCGATGGTGTGAGTAGCGTGTACCCTCCTAGCAAATGGGCTGGATGGTGGAGTACTGTGCTCTCGGGTGCCGCGAACCCGGTCAGATCTTGGGAAAGCTAGATTAGGGTTGACATATGCAAGTTTCTGTTCTACATATGTCGGGTGGTTAGGAACTCTAGCTGGATTGCTAAGCGGTTCGAATCATCATTGCTCCCCGATTGGGAGATTCAATTCCTTTGACCATCATCGTAGTTAAATATGCAACTAAGTTATGAAATGGGAAAAAGGAAACGTCTCATGGAGTTCAGATCCTAATTCCCGAACTCACAATGACATGAAACTATGGTCGTCGAATAAATACCATTCTTGTTAAGGATTAGGGATTCATAGGCTTGTCTGTGAAAAGCAACTAGATAGACTATCCTCGAATTCCTCGGCCTCTTGAGGCGACCGATTCGAGGCTAAAACTTGAAAGTAAGGATCCACTATTAGTAAGCTTTTATGCAAAACAACTTGGTTCCTTGCTCAGCCACTCCTTGTCTATCCTAAAGCCAGTATTCCTATGTTCTCTCCTTTTTCCACCGGGTAAGTCTTGTTGAGTACTCCTGTACTCAGGATTGTTTAACCCCTATTGCAGGTGCTGACTTGTGCTGCTAATGGAGGTCATGTCAGTGGGCGCGACATGATTTTTCCACCTCTTCTACCATAGAAGCTTCACCTAAGATGCTTCCGCTACTCTACACACCTTTTGGAAATTTAGTTGTTTATATTCCATCATATGTTGTAAATTGAGTTATAAATCTTCCGCACTCCGATGTAAGTTATTTTTGTGACAAATATTGTAATGTTGTGGTAACTACATGTTGATCCTGTATGAGTAAAAATGTGGATGATTTGGGGTCCTCTGAGGGCACCCGACAGACTATCCGAGTTATATGACTCTCATGTGCAGTAGTCAGAGGTCTTAAGGACAATGATAGGTGCATGTGGGCCATATAATTAGGGTGGTTCTGCCAAGAGTGGTATCGTAGCTCATACATGGATCTTCTGCAACATTACATGTGAATAACTTCAAAAGGAATTTACAAATTAAAAGTTTTTGAGGATAACAACTTATAAATGTTCCTTAACTTTTCTTATGCTTGCTGTCCATGTTCTATGAGGACTTTTATTGGCTCAATTAGAATACATCGAAAGGGACTTCAACTCTTCTTTAGCAAGCCAAGTGAATATTCAAACTACGCCAACAATACTTTATCAAAGGTCTTGCAACATTCTATCTAGAGAGGTAAAGATAGTATATAAATAGAGCCCTATAATCTACTAACATGATGAATATACAACGCTCTTGCCGTTGAGAGGATGTATATGACGAGCATATCGCATATCATGCATAACATGACAATATAATGATACATAAAACTCCCTCCTTATGCTTCAAAAATAGTTATTATTCGTTATAGCTGTTTTATTTATGAGTCTTATCCTGTACCAGGTTTTGTTAACCAATTGATGATCTTTTGCTCCATAAGATCCTAATCTTTGGCAATTTATGGATGTACCTTGATATACATCATTACCTCAAAACAACAACCTAGTACTAATCCTTGATTCTCTTGTTATGCATGTGACTTGCCTTGATTTGATTTAAATCGTCACATGCTACCTCCTTGATGTCATTTGAAAAGGTGTGTGTTGATTGAATGTCACCATTATTATGTCCCATTAAGGTACCATGACCTGTGACTTAGGTAACAACGTCGAAACCTGGAGTCTTCTGTGGCTCATGACCATGAGGAAATACTGCTGGGTGTTCGTTGTTATCAAAGTCTATGATCATGATCCCTTATAGTACACAATTAGGGTGTTTCATTCTTTGGACACTCCTTAGGGATTCAAAGTTGTCCTTTTGAGTTCCCTAAACACCTTGTTATTGTGACCGACTTCTAATCTCAGTTACATTCTTGGTATTGTGAGATGTGGGATATCGTTGTTGTGCCCTATAGTGGTGCCATGTCTCGTGACCACGGTGCCGTGTCGGAACCTAGAGTCTTTTGTGTGTCTGGATCACACAAATTTCTACTAAGCACGTGCAGGTATCGAGGCTATGGACATGATCTATTATAGCCCCACAACTAAGGTGCCCTCACTCTTTGAACCCTATCATGGAAACCCATGCCCATATCTCTTTGGAATTACCTAAAACCCTTGACTTGGATAACCAACATAGATTGATTGAAAGCTATTGTAACCGTACTCTATAGTAGGTACCATGATCCGTGATCACATTATAGCGTTGTACTTTGTAGTCTCCTGTGGAACCATGGCCATAAGGAAATACTACCAGGTGCTCGTTGAACATCAGGATCTCTGGTCATGCTCCACTATAGTCTACAGTTAGTGTGCTTTCCTTCTCCTTGGAAACTCTTTTGGAGATCATATCTTCTTATAAATTCTCCAATATTCCTTATTGATTACAACATTCTGTTGATCTTAGTTGTAATTCTCGGACCAATCGTATCTGTTTAATGAACTTCTCAGAAGTTAATGCGCTTGACACATTTCCTTTTCCATTACTCAACCCCACGGGTTTTAGTACCCTATAAAGCTCAGGACAAGATTTTTTTAAGGGGAAGGGCTGTAACATCCTTGATGTTACGGATACTAAAACTTGATCATGTCATCATAACCATTGCAACTCATATTTGTTAAGCCCACCAAGATGCATCAACTTAAAATAAGTTTATTTTGGTTGACTATGCTTAGGAAATTAAAGTGTGTTTATCTTGTGAAGTAATGCTTGTGATGGTGGTTTAGTCTCTAGTCAAGGAGGGTTGTAAGCAAATAGCAAAGAAAAACCCTAATTTCAAACCTAGTTTCTAACCCCTTTTGTGTAACTTGAAAACTAAGCAAAATTTTGGAATAAGTTCAAAAGCAAAGTTGTAGATCTTGTCAAGGTGTACAACTTTGGTGTTTTGAGTTTTTGTAGTTTCAATACAAAATTAAAAGTAATTTTGAAAATACAAATTTTCAACAATTGCCCCCTTTTCAATTTAAATCCCTCATTCAAAATCTATTTGGAATCTTGAAAGGTGACCAAAATGAAACTTGTAGAGGTCAGAAAAATGAACAACTTTTATTTTGAGAGTTTTTCAAGTTATTCAGCAAACTCAAAAGTAATTTTAGAATTTCTATTCTGCCCCAAATTGAAATTTTGCCCCCAAATTGAAATTTTAAATTTCAAACTATTTAGCTCAAATTTGTCTCTCTCCATTCAAAATTAGCTTTGGGTCATTAAATATGATTTGTGGAGTTCAAAATTCTGAACAAATGTTGTTTTGGAAGATTTATGAATTTTTATATAAAATAAAAAGTAATTTAGAAAATAGGGAATAGGAGGATAAGCACTGCTACAGTGCCCGACCAATGGCGGGAGGCCAACGCTGCTCTCCAGCGCTGCCGAGCCCGCGTGGGCAGCTCGTGCGTGCGCCCACGCATGTGCGTGCTTGCTTGGAGTCGCGAGCGTGTCCTGATCCTGATCGTGCCGGCCGTTTGACTTATAAGGAGAGGGAGAGCCGAGAAACGGTGTCGTTTCTTCTGTGATTCCTCGCCACCGACCACCACCACTACTATAGCCGTGTTCCAGCGCTTTTGCAGGCTATATCGCAAGCTCCCTAAGCGTTGTATGCCACTTCTACAGCTAGCCCATCGCCTTCCCTGCTGTCAGAGCGCCGAGTTCCTCCCTAGCGCCGGCCATAGCTCTGCCGGTGTAGCTGCCCGCACGGCTATGCCACCTCGAGCCATTACGGGACAAGCTACGACCACCAGCAAGTGCGCACTAGTCCGTTAAAGCTCCTCCGCTGCTCCACTGCCGCCGACGAGCACCCCAACGCCAAAACTGCGATCTCCGACGAGCTCCTCCGTTTTCAGTTTGCGACTAGGGACTTGGCGCGACAATTTGAAGTTTCCCAGGGGTCTAACTGCACAGACCGTGACTCAGGTGAATAGTGCTATATGGACTTGTTTGTAGATGGTTTATTGAATCTTTGAAAATTCATATCTGGAGTTTGGTAACTCCAATTTTGGTGAACCAAATTTTATTGTGCTCCTTGAGATGTCTAGTTTTTATTAAAAATATGAAACTGGCATGTTGTGTAGTAAAATAATTAGTTATGATTTATGTGTTTTAATTATGCTTAAAAGGGAGAAATTCATATCTAATGTTGTGTAGCTCCTTTTAACCTGGAATTTGTATGGTGTGCTCATGATCTTATAGGTGTGCTGCAGTAACAATTTAATCTTCATTGGACGACCTATGATTAAGTTATTGATTTATCTTGTTTAGTCCTTATTAAATAGTTTACAATTAAACTAAAATTGAATAAATGTAAATATGGTCTTTATATGAGGTTGTTATATCATATTGTTACATAATTTAGCTATGTGTTTGTAGAAAATGTTGAGTTTCTTATTTATCTTGCTCTTACATGCTTCCTTCTGATGGCAATTTAGCTTTTTCATGGAAATTTCTATACTTATCAAAATGGCATGAACTTTGTAATAAGCTGCTGTAGTTTTCTCAGAATTTATTGTGTACTTTTGATATATGGTTATTACTTTGTTTATTTTTCTAAATAAAATAATAAAGACATGAAAGGAATTTATTTAGGGATGACCATGATGTTTTCTAGTATCTCTTTGATGTATTTCAACTGTTGGTAAGCTGGGTTTTACCCAGGTTCAAGTTTGGAACATAAATGAAATGTTATTTCTCTATAATTCAATTGTTAGTGGTTTCTCGACAGTTTCTGGAGCATTATGAATTGCTCTATGTAGATAATGTTGGATATGAAACTTGTCTACAACAAAGTTGTATACAATTCATGTATCTAGCTGGTGTTAAATTTTGATGCATTTGGATAAAATTTGATTAAAATATTAATATATCCTTAATTAGTAGTTAAGTAATAATCTTAAAATAATAGATAATAATTAGCTTAGTTTCAAAATTAGGATTTGATTCAGTGGAATGGAGAGCTTATAAATCAAATTTCCTTTCCAGTGGATGCTGAAGCCATCCTACGCACACCGATCAGGTTCCAGTCCGATGACATCTGGGCTTGGGAACCAGAGAAGCATGGTGTGTACTCGGTCAGATCTGCATACAGACTGATTGATAAAGGCCGCACAAATGGGGGCCATCAGGGAGCTGTAGGTGGATCGGGGAATTCATGCTGGAGCGAGATATGGAATCTGAAAGTGCCACCTAAAGTCAAGGTTTTTTGGTGGCGGGTTCTACATGAATTCCTCCCAACTAGACTGGTCCTGCACAGGAAATACATTGAACCGATCGCGAATTGCGAAGCTTGTGGTGCAGACTCTGAATCTATTCGGCATGTACTAGTGGAGTGTCTAGTTGCCAAGTCCTTCTGGGAACAGACTAAGAGGATGACGGGTGTTAAGCTTCCACCCCTACACCCGGCATCCTGGGCGTATGATCTGATCATTGGCAAGGTGATATCGGAGCAAGCCCAAACAATAATACTGATTGGGATGTATGCGCTGTGGATGCAGCGAAACAGGAACAGGCATGGTGAACAAATTTGGCCGATGAAGGTTGCTGTGCAATGGGCAATTGATCTGGCGTTTGATCTACAGTAGATAAGGAATTCCAAGATCCAATGAGGATAGCAGTTCCACGATGGGTCAAACCGGAGGCAGGCTGGTTGAAATGTAACACTGATGGCGCCTTCTATGACCAGCAGTGGAAAGGGGCGATGGGTGCTGTGTTAAGAGATGAAAATGGTCTGTTTGTGCGGGCTTGTGCTCGGTGGTACGACCATTGTCTTGATGCTCATACTGCCGAGGCTCTGGCATGTCACGATGGACTCAAGATTGCTCGAAATATCAACGCTGATAGAGTCTGGCTAGAGACAGATTCCTAGAAGTTGCTGCGCCTATGGCACGCTGGCCCAAACCAGAAGACTAGCATTGACGGAGTCCTCGCAGAGATTAGAGAATTGAGCATGGTTTTTATAGAATTCAAGTTCACTGTTATAGCTTGTTCTTGTAATGTGGTAGCACATACTATAGCTAAGCAAGTCATAGGCGACACACGGTCTGGGTGGTGGTCTTGTGCCCCAGCCTGCGTCTCGAACCTAATGACCCGAGATTGTAACCCTGCCATATTTTTGAATGAATGGAGATTGGTATGCAAAAAAAAATTAGGATTTTAGTAATTTTGGGATTGTGTGATGACCTAGGGTCATTAACCTTAATGACCTTTGGCATTTAATTATTGTTTGGAGTTAATGCTTAATTACTATTATTAGTGCTTAATTAAGGATTAATTAAGATAAATGGGATTAATAATTAGTTAATTAAGAATAATTATAAATTAAGAAAGGTCTTAGATTACTGTTGCAACCTATTGGGTAAAAACACTAAAGTGGTAAACAACTTTTAATTATCATTTTAACTTGCTTTTGCACCAAGAAGGAAAGTTGTACTCAACTAAATCATTCTCATGTGTTGTCATAAGCATATCATGAGCATGCATCATTCTTGCGTATAGTGCACGCGACCGAAGGAGTGACTGTTGAACCAAACCCTGAGGTTGGTGTTCCGTTCGAGGAAGTTGGAACCGAGACTTGGGAAGTCTCCGAGGAACCCACTCAGCTCTGCAACCAAGGCAAGCCCCGGATGCATTTAACAATTCCTTGAATAATTTAAATCCTTTGTCACTTATGAATCAAAATGCTGCATTACGTAGTTAGGAATTGGGATAACCAATTATTGCATTTACCACCATGATATTTATTATCTTGTCCCTGGCACCTGTTTTATTTTAAAACTGCGTAGTGATTCTTAGCTCTGCTTACTAGATAGGTGTCGGTGTTTTGCCCCCGGGGGGTACACCAACGAGTGAATTTATGTGTGTGTTCCCTCGCCCAGATGGTGATGCAAGAATGACACAGAGATTTATCCTGGTTCGGGCAAAAGAAGGCCCTACGTCCAGCGGGGGAGGAGATCTTCTATTATCTCGCACCTAAGTGCTTGTACAGGGGTGAATACAGGCGGATGCTTGCATTTGCTGAGGTCCCACGAATTGCCGGGTCGTATGTAGGTCTCCTTGAAGTTTCCTTCGAACACCCAGACCAAATCAGTCCAGTCGTGGATCTGGTTAGCGAGGAGTTCCTCGAGCCATCTGCGGGCAGTGTCAGAGAGGAAGAGCAGTAGCTGGCGGATGATGGATCGATTGTCTCCTCGAGCACCTCCCAGCTGGCATGCCAGCCAGAAGTCCGCCCGCCACAGCTCTGGCTTGGTCTCGCCGTTGTACTTGGCGATGCTAGTCGGGGGTTGAAACGGGCTCGACAGTGGCGTGTTGTGGATTGCTCTGCTGAAGACTCGGGGGCCTTGTGGCTCTGGAGCCATTCAGTCTTCGTCGCTGTCGTATCGTCCGCCGCGGTGGATGCTGTAGCCGCGCTCCTCTGCATCCCCATGCCGGCGGCGGCGATGCTCGTTGATGTCATGTCGAGCGTCGTGCCGCCCTCGATTATCGACGAGGCGCTCCTGGACAGGCGATGTTTTCCTACCTCGAGGGGGTGGTTCTTGATGGACCGATACTTCTCTCTCGTTTCGGGCTGCCTCGATGCGTTTTTCTGTAGCCGCCCCTCGACGTTGAGAGGTCGAGCTCTCGGCTTGCTGAGCTGCCGCCACATGGAGCAGAGTTTGCACCTCGTCTCGAATGTGCCGTGCCTGGGTATTTGAAGGCTCAAGCATGTTACGCAGCAGCATGGTCGCTGCCATAATATTTTGTCCCGCTCGAGGGAAGTGGCTAATGAGCGGCTCTGGCTCCTCGTCTCCGACAATCTGTCGGTACACCTCTTGAGCACGACCACGCGCGCCTCCGCCGTGCGGGTACGGTTGGTCCTGCTCGAGGTTCCGCTCGAGTTGGGCGAGGCATTCGCGGTCCTCGTCGAGCATGGCCTTGAGCTCCCACAATTGTGCGAGCTGTGTAGCTTTGTCGTCCTGTGGTGGAGGGTCGACCTGTCCGTCGTTCCTAGGTGTCCTGGGGTCTTCTCTTGCTACGGGGGCTCGGCCACCGGCGGCGGCATCTTGCGTTTCGTCAGTAGTTGCTACTTCCCCGTCGATGTTGAAGCATTCACTCGTAGGGTCGTAGCTGTCCGATTCGGAGTCGGGATCTGGTTCAGCGGCGTAGAAACATCCGCGCCCCTCCTCCACCAGCTGCTGTCTGAGCGAGGTGATCGTATTCGTTCGGGTCCTAGGCGTCGGAGGCTTCATACCCGGGAAAAATCTGGCAGTTCAGCTGCTTGCTGAACTTGATGCTGTGCCCCGGCACCTCACGAGAGGACCAGTGGTCGTTCCATGTACTTCTTGGCGTTCGGGCATATTGCCCTGGCGAGTGACGTTGCGGCATTGTCTAGACCGAACGGGTGTGCTCTCCTGGGGGCGAACAAACCGTGCGGTAGCAGCGCCGCTGAGGGCGAGAGCGCGCGAGGCACGCTATCAACCAATGTCGCCGTGTGACCGTCCTGACGCCAGGCCATCACACTCGTGGCCTCGGCGTGTGGGGCTGTCGGCTCCTGCACCACCGTCTGCCTCGTACGAGTCGATGACCGTGAAGCGGCAGAGGGGCGGTGGCGATGTTGTCCATGCCTTTTCTTGGGTGGGGAGGCGTGGTGGCGAGGCCGTCTCGGAACCTTTGATCGTGCGGGCGTGACGCGATCCACTCCCGGTCCATTGATCGAGAGCAGGATCATGTCGTAGCCGAAACCGGTGGATATGAACTCGAGGCTCCCAAACCAAATCACCATGGAGCGTGGGATATGCGAGACAAGAGTGGGCATCTAGAAGGAGATGGGAAGTCGGTGGACAACATGGAGGACCCCTACCTGGCGCGCCAACAGTCGGTGTTTTGCCCCTGGGGGGGTACACCAACGAGTGAATTTATGTGCATGTTCCATCTCCCAGATGGTGATGCAAGAATGACACAGAGATTTATCCTGGTTCGGGCAAAAGAAGGCCCTACATCCAGTGGGGGAGGAGATCTTCTATTATCTCGCACCTAAGTGCTTGTACAGGGGTGAATACAGGCGGATGTTGGCGAGGGTTCTAAGTCCGAGCCGGAGGTGTATGGATTGCTTTCTACGAGTCGTCTTCCTCTCCTTCTTGCATATCTTTTCCTCAGTGTCCCCTTTTATAGTTCCAAGGGGAGACCTAGGTTACAGGATGTAGGCAATAGAATAAGGGTCGATAGGGGTGTGGCGCAGTGACCTACTCGAGGTCTCCGTACCGGCGTGGCGTCGAGACGTCTTGTTACAGGGTACTTCGGTGATGATTGCGCGTGCTCCTGTATTCGGCTCATGTACATTGTCTTTGGATTGGCTTAGATGCGAGCGTGCCTGTACGTTGTGGCAGCGGTTACATCCGCAGTGGTTGAAGCGCTGACTTACGTCACCTGTCCCTTCCCTGGGAAGGAACGTTTCCGCTCGAAAGTCGGGCACCGCAAACGGCTTCGTTGAGCTGCGCGCTGACTCTGGGGGCCTCGAGGGACAGCGCGATGTGACAGCTCAACTGCCACACCGTGCCGGGATAAAGATGTGAAAAGTGGGGATTGGACGGGTGCTTGTTCCCTATCATGTTTCCCATGACTGTTAGGTTAGGTGAGGGCATGACAGACGCATTAAATGCCTTGGCTTACGTACCCGCGACAGACGGCGGACGGCGCCTTTACGCTCGAGGCCCATCAATTCGCCCGAGCCGCTTCCGTATTCGACGGTCGTTGTTTACTCGAGCCTCTGTCGATTCACACTACCTTATTTCCGCGTTCGAGGCCATGGTCGACATCGAGCTTTGGTGATTACATGTGTGAGCGGGGGCGTCGAGTTAGAGCCTCGACTATATGTGGGTCTTTTCGTTATGAGCGCCTGTTGGGTTGTCAACAATAGGTTTTCAAATAAAAAAGTTTGAAGGGTTGTTGTGGAATACCTTTATTGTCAATGATGTTTCAACTTGAGACTGGTCGGTGGACTTGCTTTAAAAATGGAGTCTTAAAGTAGTGTCTCCAACTGTATCGATTAAGGACTGGTCCGTTGATGACCTGCTGGGTTGAGAATTTATAGTACTAGTCACTTGCCCTTGGTAAGCCCAGTCTTGTGATTTCTCGACAATAGCGGCTACTCACGCACTGGGCGTGGAGCGATGGCGAGAGTAGCGTTTACCCTCCTAGCTAACGGGCTGGACGGTGGAGTACTGTGCTCTCGAGTGCCACGAACCCGGTCAGATCTTGGGAAAGCTAGATTTGGGTTGACATATGCAAGATTCGGTTCTACATATGTCGGGTGGTTAGGAACTCCAGCTGGATTGCTAAGCAGTTCGAATCATCGTTGCTCCCCGATTGGGAGACTCAATTCCTTTGACCATCATCGTAGTTAAATATGCAACTAAGTTATGAAATGGGAAAACGGAAATGTCTCATGAAGTTCGGATCCCAATTCCTGGACTCACAGTGAGATGAAACTATGGTCACTGGATAAATACCATTCTTGTTAAGGATTAGGCATTCACAGGCTTGTATGTGAAAAGGAACTAGATAGACTGTCCTCGAATTCCTCGGCCTCTCGAGGCGATTCGAGGCTAAAACTTGAAAGTAAGGATCCACTATTAGTAAGCTTTTATGCAAAACAACTTGTTTCCTTGCTCAGCCACTCCTTGTCTATCCTAAAGCCTGCATTCCTAAGTTCTCCCCTTTTTCCGCCGGGTAAGTCTTGTTGAGTACTCCTATACTCAGGGTTCTCTAAACCCTGTTGCAGGTGCTGACTTGTGCTCCTAATGGAGGTCATGTTAGTGGGCGCGACATGATTTATCCACCTCTTTTACCTTAGAAGCTTCACCTAAGATGCTTCCGCTACTCTACACACCTTTTGGAAATTTAGTTGTTTATATTCCATCATATGTTGCAAATTGAGTTATAAATCTTCCGCACTTCGATGTAAGTTATTTTGTGACATGTTGTAATGTTGTGGTAACTCCATGTTGATCCTGTATGAGTAAAAATGTGGATGATTTGGGGTCCTCTGAGGGCACCCAACAGACTATCTGAGTTATATGACTCTCATGTGCAGTAGTCAGAGGTCTTAAGGACAATGACAGGTCCATGTGGGCCATATAATTAGGGTGGTTCTGCCACACAAAAATGTTTGATAGATTGATGGTGCTAGTTGGGAAGATTAGAGGCTATGGTAGTGATGAGCTTGATGATCACAAGGTGGTGAAGATTATGCTAGAGGCTTTTTACCAAGAAATGAGAATGTAGTCACTCTAATTAGGGACAAGAAGTTGGAGCACTTCACTCCAAATAATGTGCTTGGAAGATTGTTGACCTTCGACATGTAAAGAGAAGAGGCAAATGAGAGGAGAAACCTTGGTGAATTACAAGCCAAGTTAGAAGGCATGAAAGTCAAGGGCCTAGCACTCAAGGCCAAGAAATCAAACAAGCAAGGTGCCTCGAACAAGTCTAAAAATAGCAAGCATCAACAAGTCAGCCCAAGAAAGTCAAGCAAGTGCAAGAAAGTGATCCAACATCTTCCTCCTCAAGTGAAGATGAAAGTGATGGTGCCAACTACAAGAAAATCAATGATGTTGCTTTCTTCATGAGAAAGTACCATAAGGGATTCAAGAAGCAAGGTTACAAGGTTGTACCAAGAAGGTTAACCAACAAGAAAAAGAGAATGTGTTATGGATATGGCAGCACCAAGCATCTTATTATAGATTGTCCACTTGAGAACAAAGAAAACAACCACAAGCATGACAAGAAGGAAGGAAAGTATGAGAACAAGAAAAGTGGATAAGCACACATTAGGCATGAGTGGGATTCAACTCAAGAAACCTCAAGTGAAGAGTCCTCAAGTCATCTTCCTCACCAAGGCTCTTCAATAACATGATCGATGATGATGATGATAACTTCTCCCACACTTGTCTTATGGCAAAGGGTGGGAAGGTAAAATCCAAAGCTCGTCCACCCTCTCATGACATCTCTAGTAGTGACCTTAGTGATACTACTAGTGAAGATGTTGTCTATAGTAATGAAGAAATTAATAACATAACTAAAAATTTGGATCCTAAAACCAAACTCTTTAACACTAAGCTATTAGAGGAATTAGAAGGTGTTCATACCGAGCTTGATGCTAGAGATAATGATCTTGATGCTCAAGAAAAGATTTATGTGTTTTGCAAGGATGCACTAGCAATATAGAGAAGTAAGGTGGCTGTCCTAAAGAAAGCTTATGCTAAAGAAAAGAAAGCCACACTCTTAGAAAGAAGAAAAATATTGCTCTCAAAGAAAACCATTGTGTCTTAGATGAAAAGCACAAAGAACTTGAGCTGCTGTATTGAAGGGTCGAGATGGCGGACTAGAGGGGGGGTGAATAGTCCTTTCTAAAAATTATCGTGCTGGCTAACCGAAACAAATGCGGAATTAAAACTATCGGTCTAGCCAAGACTACACCCCTCTATCTAAGTTCTCTAGCACCTTGAAAAGATCCTAAACAAACGAGCAAGGTGCTACCTTAGCAAGAGCTCACCTAACCAATTCTAGGAGCAAGGTCACACAAACCTATGCAACTAGTACTTTGCAAACTGGGGGAGCTCCTACACAAACTAGTGAGGCAAAGCGCACAAAGCCTAAGCTCACTAGCAAGCTCAATAACAAGGCAACTAATGCCAAATTAGAGAGCGCAACTTACTTAGCTACACAAACTAAGCAATGTGACTAACAAGGTTACACAAACCAAATTAGTCACGCAAGGGAACTACTTCTAGCTACACAAGCAAGAAGGTAACTAGCAAGCTACACAAGCTAACTAATTACAAGAGCAACTACACAAGCACAAGTATATAAATGTAAGAACAAGCTTGTGTTAGGGACTTTGCAAACCAACAGGAAGAACAATGTTGACACGATGATTTTCTCCCGAGGTTCACTTGGTTGCCACCAAGCTACATCCCCGTTGAGACAAGCTCCAAGGTTGCCGCCGGTCCTCTTGCTAGTGGTGACCCACAAGTCACACTCTCCCACGTGGAGTGCTTACCACAAGCTCTAGCACTTGACCCGGCCAGACCACTTGTCGCTCTTCACGTCTCGCTCAACTAGAGTTGCTCTTCGCGATCCCCGCGGGGTGAGCACCGTACCCGTCACAATCTCTTCTCCGGAGCACCGCACAATCTCCTTGCGTGCTTCGACGGAGTCACAAGCCACCAAGCCGTCTAGAAGGTGGCAACCTCCAAGAGTAACAAGCACCACCGGCTTGCAACACGAGCACTTAGTGCCACACAATGCAATCTCTCAATGCAACGCACTAGAATCGCTCACTCACGCAATTGGATGAACACTATCAAGCATAAGTGAGTTAGAGGCTTTACTAGCACTCCCCAAGCATGGACACTAAGTCCCAAGGGTGCTCAGCACCAGCCAAGGCCGTCCACCACTTCTATTTATAGCCCTAAGGGCTAAACTAGCCGTTGCCCCTTCACTGGGCAAAACACGTGGGCACCGGACGCTCAACCCCCAGCGTCCGGTGCTCAGGCGTCAGCCACGTGTCACTAGCCGTTTGAACTCGACCGTTGCCGCCAACGGCTACTGCGCACGCGTGCCAGCTCAGCACCACTGGACGCTCTACTGCATTACACCGGACGCGTCCGGTGCTCACCGGACTCATGCGCAGAGAGGGTAGCAAAACGCCCTAACACCGGACGCTGGGCACCGGACTCTCTCCGGTGCGTCCGGTGCACTCTGCTACACCCGATAGCACACCGGACGCTAAAGGCCAGCGTTCGGTGCCTCTGCTGAGCGTCCGGTGAGTGTTTCCAACAGAGAAACACTCCCGCGACGTCTCCAAATTTCCCACCAGCGCAATAGAAAATATACACTTAATTTTCTCAAAAGCGCCGAATCCACACCCCTCTCAACCCTAGGAACTCCACCTCCTTTGAAAATGTGCCAACACCATCAAGTGTAAACCACCACGTGCATGTGTGTTAGCATTTTCACAAACATTTTCCCAAAGGAGTTAGCCTCTCAACTTGCCACGCCACTCGATCCTAACACATATGCAAAGTTAGATCACTCAAGTGGCACTAGATGACCGATATGCAAACAAGTTTGCCCCTCTTGATAGTACGGCCATCTATCCTAAATCCGGTCATAAACTTCTCTACACACCTATGACCGGTGAAATGGAAATGCCCTAGGTAATACCTTTGCCTTGCGCATTTCATTTCATCTCCTCCAATGTTGATGCAACACATGCACCAACCAATCACCAAATGATATGATCCACTTCATATCATCACGTGACCATATTGGTTCATTGATCTTGACCTTACTTGCTTTTCACCGTTGCCTCGGTCCATCGGCGCCAAGTCTTGCTCAAGCTTCACCGTCACACGCGGTCCCTCACTTCAAAGCCTCCGACTTGCCCTTCACTCTTGCAACCGGTCCATCAAGCCAAGCCTCATCTTGATCTTCTCCACCTTGGTCACATGACTCCATGTCATGTCTCATATGCAATGACCTCCTTCATCTTCACATAATCACCTGTGGACTAATCTCCTGTGTATCTCACATAAACACTATTAGTCCACCTAAGTTGTCACTCAATTACCAAAACCAAACAAGGACCTTTCAAGTATAACCTCCTTTGAGAGAGTGTTGATGGTAGATAACTCCTAATTTTAATCATCAAATAAACATAAAAATAGATCTATTTGCAAGCACTTAGTAGAGATAGGGTTATCACTAATAGAATTCCACGAGTTTTGGTGAATATCTATTTCTACAGGGTGTCAGCTGAAAACAATCAAAGATAGGCCCACATGTCGGGTTTACATAGAGAGAATACATGAACTACATCTCACAAACAATCTAGAAGACTCAGGAAGACACCATCTGAAGGCTAGGGCCCACCCAATAGAGGCCAGGGGTGGGCGCCCACCTGTCAAGGGCGACCGCCTGAGGGGGTTGACCAATCACCTTCCACCTCGTGGATACTGTCTCCACCTCCTTTGAGGAGTAATCTTGTCCATCCATCAAGGTTGGTTTGATCCGAGGGCTATGTTGCTCCAAGGGGGCTATAAATACAACCCTAACCCCCTAGCTCAGTAACTAATTCAGAAACCCTAATTCATATTTTTCAGAGAGAATTAGCGAGAGAGAGGTCCCTCGAATGGATCTAGCATTAAGAGAGATCGAGAAAGTATAGGGTGGAGATAGAAGTGGAGGAAGCATAGCCTGTCGGTGTCTTCTTTCTTGTGTCTGCAGGATTAAGTCTCCTAACCTGAGGCTTGGTTCTAGAATCATTCGACAATTCGACTTCTAATACTAGTAATTTATTGTTCTTTGGTTTACAAGTTTACTTTATTCACTTCACATAGGGAATAGAGTAATCATTCGTAGCATAAGCGTGGTGCTTGGGCTAGGAATACTCATAGATACTCCCTATCTAGCAAGATTTGTGGTAGCATTAGGGGTTGGTGACGATCTCCTCATGTCTCTATAATCCACATCCTTTCAGGAGGTAATGTAGGATTTATAGTGCCAGGGTGAAACACTCTCTGAGTGGTCTCTTTTCTCTAGGTACCCCCTTAGAACAATAACCACACAACTTACCATAGGTTAGAGGAACAATGACGAAGGAGTTCTCTCTATATTGCTTAATTCTCGCTATCTTGTCTTGTAGCCCATGGATAGTAGTTCAGACCGGGTTAGTCTTTTGCATGTTTTCTCCTTGTATATAAATAAATACAACACTCTAGACTTATCTCCTAGGTGAAGTGCTCACCGATATCCGTGCGCTTGTAGATTATTTCTCTTAGATTCTTTCGTGTGCATAACCAATATCAACAAGCATTTCTCGCACCGTTGCTGGGGAGAAAGACAGTATGCAAAGATAACCTAAGTCTTGCTCTACCTGTATTATACTTTTATCTTTTTCTGTTATCTCACCTTTTCTTTCATCTTACCTTTTTTCTATCTTTATGGATACCTTAAATTCTATTCCTATCATTCAATTTTCTGCACCCATAGAGACTAGCCTAGTGCCACATGAGTCATCACAACCTATCCAAACATGTAGCTACAGGCTGAGTCCATGGTTGATTGTATTGGTCCAAAGCCTATCCTTTTTAGGACAAGGAGATAAAAATCCTTACCTACACGTTAGAGACTTTGAGCAAACATGTAACTGTCTTTGCATTGAAGGCATATCCGATGAAACTCTCTGTTGAAGCTATTTCATTTTTCATTAAAGGGAAAAGCTAGACAATGGTATGATAGAGCCATAGATAAGCAACAAGGAGATTGGGGATCCTTACGTTCCAACTTTTGCTTAGATTTCTATCCCATCTCCCAAATCATTGACCTTAGAGTCAAGGTTCTCACTATAAAGCAAGAACTAGGAGAATCATTGGCCTTATCCTGGAATCATTTTACTACACTCTAAGCATGAGGTTCCGACCTTAGTCTACCAGACCCTATTCTTTTAAAGCATTTTTATAAAGGTCTGAGTAGAGACAGAAGAAAGTTGCTCGACACCACTTCAGGAGGATCTTTCTTGCATGCCTCCTCTAAGAAAGCAAGATTAATCCTAGATCATATCCTATCCACTAAATTAGATTATCTCCTAGAAGTAGAGCCACAACCCCAGCTAGCTAAAACCAACTCTTTGCTAGATACACCATCTACTTCAGCTAAAACATGTCTTGAGCAAGAAAAAGAAGAATGTCGAGGGTGTCAATAGGGGGTACCCTAGCAAACATTCAGAATGAAAAGATCCAAGAGCAGCTCGAGGGTCGGGCTCGATGATCTAGTACAAACACAGGTTCACCAAAGCCGTAGCTTGACCCAGAATGCGATGTCGACCCAAGCCTCGAATACAGAAATATGGTCGAGCGAATGACCAAGGGCTCGATAGCCAACGACTGTCGATTACGGAAAGGGCATCGAGCGAATCCGCAGGCCTCGAGCACAAAAGTTTTCCCCGCCACGTGTCACGGGTACGGAAGCCAGGGCATTTAATGCGGCTGACATGCTCCCACCTAACCTGACAGTCACGGGAAGCATGATAGGGCAACGTGCACCCGTCAAATCCCCACTTTTTCTAGCTTTATCCTCAAGATTGGAGAAAAGTACAAGCTGGCACAGTACAGCAGGCGTAATATCCCATCATGACACCCCTCGAGACGTTCAAGGTCAGCGCTCCTACATAACAAAGCCGCCTGTGCCGCATGACCCTCAAGCAGGCACGCCCCTTCCCAGGGAAGGATTGAGCAACAGAATTCAGCGCTCCAACCACTCTAGACATGGTGACAGTCGCGACGTACCAGTGTGCTCACACCCAAGCCAATAACAGACGATATACAAGGGATAAGCTCAGGAAATGCACGCGCCATCATCACCAAAGTACCCTGTAACAAGATGGCTCGGGGCCACGCTGGTACAGAGGCCTCGAGTATGTTAGAGCCATACCCCTATCGAGGCGTACCCCGACACCTACACCCTGTAACCTAGGCCTCCCCTTGGAACTATAAAAGGGGATGCTGGGGACAATGCAAAGAACAAGACATACGTAGAACACCATTCATACACCTCCACAACTCGCTAGGACTTAGAACCCCCAGTTGGATCCGCTTGTATTCGCCCCTATATAAGCACTTAGGTGCAAGATAAAACACATTCTCCCCCCCCCCGCTGGACATAGGGCCTTCCTTTGCCCAAACTAGGATAAATCCTGGTGTCATTCTTGCATAACCATCCAAAAAAGGGAGCACACACACAAATTCACTCATTGGTGTTACCCCCCGGGTTCAAAACACCGACAGTTGGCGCGCCAGGTAGGGGTCCAGCATGTTACTATCGATTTCCCATCTTTTTTGGGATGGCCACTCATGTCTCACTGATCCCGCGCTCCACGATGATCTAGTTCAGTAGCCTTGAATTCATGTCCATCGGTTTCGGCTACGACATGATCCTGCTCTTAGTCAGAGGACCGGGAGCGGCTCGCATCGTGCCCACTGTTGACACTTGCTAAAAAACCACTTGAATACTAGGTTGTCATCCCTAGCATGGCACTAGAGTGTACTATGGTATTTACACGCACACAGATAATCCGCAAGCGCACGGATACCGTTGAAGCTTTTACCCGGTTAAAGGTTTTATCGTATCCATAGGGAAACGGGAGAACCAACTACGCTCTAACTTAACCAGGATAGATAGGTAAGTGTAAATAGGAAAGATGGTAGAATCGAATAAGAACAATATTAAAGGTAAGATAACAGTGAGTGATAATATGGGAATAGAAAATAGAGCAATTCTAGTATATGGGCGATGGTAGCAGAATAGAGAGGATAACTATGGTTTCTCTACTTCAAAGGGGTATGTCTATGTCTGGGACGAACACGTGATAAGAGTACACCACAAAGGATGCTTATCCTTAGGCCGATAAACCCTACGCGGCCTACCACACGATCCAGCTAGACAGGGGATATCCACAAGTAATCTAGATCTAAGCACCTCGCTTACACCTATACTACAACTCTCACCTATAGCGTCCTATAGATTAAAGTACTCAAAAGAGTTGTGAACCAGAACATACATAATTAGTAATTGCATAATGAATTAGAAGTAGATTACCAGAGTCATCCCATGAGCAAGCTTGATTAGAGCTTGATCATGACGAAGTGCAACCGGAGGAAGAACCGACAGGCCGGCCTCTCCTCTAATCCTCCTTCGCTCTCCATCTTGCTACTATCTAGATCTACTCTAGTTTAGAGAAGAGAGGAGAGCTCTCATCTCTAAACCCTAGCTTTTGCTCTGTCTATGAATAATGAATAATGATCAAGGGGTGCCTCCTCCAGGGGCCAGGGGGTCTGGTTATATAGTCCCCTCAAGTGAACCTGGGCCGTCGGATCAAACCGACATTGATTGAACGGTTATTCTTGATCCTTTAGGTCGGTGGAGATCTCCCGAGAGAAAGAGTCCTGATTGGGCTCCAAGTCAGGGCGGGCGCCCAGGGCAGGAGGGCGGGCGCCCTGCCTCTGGCCCCGTTCGGCCTCCGCTTCCTTCCCGTGGCTTCTGGAGTATTCTAGATGTAAGATAATTGCGCGGCACGTTAATATCTCTATGTAATCCCGACGTGTGGGCCTTTCTTCCGTATTTCCTGATAACCCCCTGCAGAAATAGACAAATACCAAAACTCATGGAATTCTGTTAGATGAAACCCTAAGTCTAGATGTTGATTTCATTTGGATCCTTTTCTTTGTTTATTTGATAATTAAATTTGATACTTAAGGACCGTCAACACCCACGCGATCAAAGGCCCCACGGTGGACTCACCACCACTTTTCCCTGCCCAAGAGGAGGAGTGATCAGCATCGTGTTGATATTTGGTAACGCAATAAGGAATTGATCCGGAAGCGCACGGATATCGGTGAGCACTTCACCCGAGATGTTATATAGAGTATCGTATTTATATTTTTACCACTAGGAGAAAGCGTGCATCTGACTAACCCGGTCTATTACTACTAACCTTTAGGCTACAAAGAATGTGACTCGATGTGAGTGATATATAGAGAAGACTACAACTGTAATCTCGTTCTAACCTTGGTAAGGATGATCTACTGTTTTGTTGGGGATGCTCACGGAATCTAGACACCATAGAGGATGTTCGACCCGCACCTAGAAACCCTATCGATCCTACTAACGAGATATGGGCTACAAAGGTAACTCGGAAATGTCACGTTCCTCGCTACTACCATGGTCTAGGTAGTCAGGGGATATCTATGAGTATCCTAGCCAAAACACCACGTTTACGCTAGAGATGATTACTCTAAACTCTACGCGAAGAGATCAAAGTAAACTCATAAACCAAAGAACAATAAAACAAGAACTTACAAGAATTTAGAAGTCAAAATACTGAAGAATCCTAGGAGCCAGCCTCGGGTTAGAAGACTTGATCCCGCAGGTACAACCTCGGAGTAGACACCGACAGGCCGGGCTTCCTCCGATCTACACCTCCACACTATCTCTCACAATCTAGTAGAACTAGTCTACTCTCACATTGGATGCTAAGCCCTAAGTCTATGTAGAGGAAAGGTTATCCTTCGAGGGCACCTCTCAACTCTATGATGAACTTGTTCTCCTCCAGGGGCCAGGGGTCTGCTTATATAGTCCCCTCAGGTGAACGTGGGCCGTCGGATCAAACCGACATTGATTGAACGATTATCCTTAATCCTTTAGGTCAGTGGAACATGATCCGTGAGATTCACAATGATTGGCTACAGGAAGTGTGCGGGCGCCCAGGGGGGTAGGGCGGGCGCCTTGCCCCCGGGCCCGATCGCCTTCCCGTTCGTTCTTGTGGCTTCTCGAGTCTTCTAGATGATAGAAAATTGCGTGGCACGTTAATATCTCTATGTAATTCTGACATGTGGGCCTTTCTTCCTTATTTCCAGATAACCCCTGAAGAAACAGATAAACAACAAAACTTGTGGAATTCTGTGAGATCAAACCCTAATTCTAGGTTTTGTTTGTATATTAGTCCTTCCCGTTGTGTATTTGATAATTAAAATTGATACTTAAGAACCGTCAACAAACACCCCCATACTTAGGCTTTTACTCGTCCTCAAGAAAAGGATGGTTAAGAAAAATATCTGGGGTTAAAACATTGTAAAACATTTTCTTCATACCTGTAGGGTGTTGTAGAAATTCACTGTGTACCATAGTCACGGAAATATATTGTCAAGAGTAGAGGTCCTTTCTTAATCCTGTTACCTGGAGTTTTTGTATATTTTTTAAAAGAATGTTAGCATACCTTTATCCTCATAGGTTCTCTCAGATCGCTCATTATCTTTTGTATATCTCACTGAGGTTGTTTTAATTTGCAAAAATTCTCAAGCATACTTACCTTGCATTTATTGCCTGATCAAAACGGGATCCAAGGAGAGGAATGCCATACTCTTAGATCAAAGACTTTGGAAATTAAAAACTTGTCAACTCTTACTAGCATATTGCTTATTAGAGGGACCATGGGCTATCATTTTCTGTCTTTTCTCTTTTTTTTAGGTGGATACCGAGGTAACCCTAATTCTATTGCCGGACACTTGTCCATTTTTTCTGCGAGGTTGTCGAGCACTTGCTCTTTTTATTTCCTCGAAATATCCTTATTTTTGCATAGCCCATGCTTCTAACGCAATAATACTTCAGAAGAGTGAATCTTTCTGAATAGATGTCTTGATCTTAGGAGCATGATAAATCTCTCAACAAGGGTCTAACTCATTTTGAACAAACTCAATATAGAGTAGATAGCTTTTATAATTATCATATTAATATTTTCATGTTTATCAGGCATATAAAACACTGAGGATGGTAGCTAGAAATTTTGAAGATTTTCAAATAAATTCTCCAAGCAACATTGATATCAAGAATAAGGTACTCATACTCTATCGTCTTACATTCCAGAGTGACTTAAGTAACACAAGGTTTTAAATGATTTTAGAATAATTGTAGGTTTTCAAGAAATATCACAGAGTGAGATTAATCATGATTAGAAACATTTTGACCTTGTTAATTTATCATGTCGGAGACAATATTCTGCATGAACCAAGATGTATGTGTATGTTTAAAGTGTGCAGAGTATGTACCTGAATCATGGAGTGGTGTAGTCGAAGTACATTTGGCGTGTCGAGGGATCTCCCCCATACTTGTTTTATGCTTTCTTGCATAATAATAAAGTAGAGACACACACAAGACATAGTAATATAATAATAATAATCTTTATTAATCTTGAGGCATTTATTACAAATGACTAGTAATGAACTGAAACTAATAATATATCTAAACTGAATTTTAAAGATAAATAACTAAGATGCACTGCCTCAAGATCTAATTTAGATAACTTAGCGGCGCTCTAACTCCCTGATCTTCTTATTGGCACTAGCAAGGTCATGCCTAAGACCTAGTATAACAGTGTTCTGGTTAGAGAGCTGCCTAGTGATAGAGTTAACCGAGGACTGGAGCTCTATGATGACCCTGTCTAGCCTACGAACGTCCTCATCAATATCTACTATAGTCTTGCGACGCTTAGGAGGTGTCTCGAGAGCATTGAGAGCATGCTTCGGGGCTGCCTTTGGATGGATGAAATGGACTTTGGCTGCTCTAATCCCCTCAAAGTAAGGCCTCTCCTCCTCCGTAGTGTGGCAGATGCTGCTGATCTCGCCGCTCCGATTTGTCTTGACTCCAACGACCCTCTTATTGGGTCTGGGTGGTAGGATCCTTGTGCTGGCTGGCACCTTGATGGTGGCCTCCTTCTTGGCTGACGGTCCCTTGAGAAGTAGGGGCTGTGGCGGTGCGGTGAGAACTGGTTGAGCATGGTAGGATTGGGTGGAGCTGCGCTGGCGTAATGGCATGGCTTCTAGCTGTCGCTCTGTGTTGGCCGGGACGAGAGTGTAGGCGTCGGGGTCTTCCTTGGGCTTCTTATTGAGGTCGTAGGGGACAACTTCCCAATCGTCGTGGAACTCTTTGGCCATTGGAGTAGCGAGGGACTAAGCAAACTCTAGTTGAAGAAGGAGAGAAGGCTTGTATGAATTGGTGTTTGAAAACTGACGTTAGGGGTCTGTTCATATAGGGGTCAATAAGTGCCTCTAGGGTTTGCTCGGGCTACTCCCGCCACCGTGCGTGCGAAACTTTCCATCTGTATGATTATTTAGTTTACCATAAATGTGTTTATCGTGATGGAGGAAATCGGGACTGAGAGGGGACAGGGGCTGGGCGCCCGCCCTGTGCCTGGCTCCTCTGTAGGCCCGCTTCCTCGAGCGTACTTCTAGATGCAGACTTTATTCGAAAAATATATACGTGGCCCAAAAACGTCAGATTAAAAAGTTTGGGCTCTAACTCTTCATGGTAAGGTAGAAATGGATCACGTCTATCTCTTCTAATTCTTTATTGGGCTCTAAAAATAAATTAAGACGTTGACCATTTACCTTGAATAACGTACCTTCGTCATTTTGAAGTGTGATAGCTCCGTGGGATGATGAATTGATTACCTTGAATGGTCCTTCCCATTTACTCTGGAGTTTTCCATGCCCGAAAAGCTTCACCCTGGAATTAAAAAGTAATACCTTATCTCCGAGCGGGAACTCCTTCTCCTTGATCCTCTTGTCATGCCACCTTTTAACTCTTTCTTTGTAGATTTTTGAATTGTGATATGCTTTTTCTCGCCATTCTTCCAATTCTGATAGTTGCATTCTTCTATGATCTCCAGCAACATCTAAGTCCATATTCCATCTTTTTATGGCCCAGTGTGCTTTGAACTCTATTTCAACAGGTAGGTGGCAAGTCTTCCCGTACACCAATTGGTATGGGGACATTCCAATTGGGGTCTTGTATGCTGTCCGGTATGCCCAGAGTGCATCAGGTAACTTGTCCTTCCATGCCGTTCCCATCTCATTGAATGTTTTCTGAAGAATATTCTTGATTTGCTTGTTGGAAGTCTCTGCTAGGCCACTTGTCTGAGGATGGTAGGGGGTAGCGACGTTGTGACAGATTCCATGTTTTGATAGATATTGCTTGAAGCGTTTGTCGATGAAGTGTGCTCCTCCATCACTGATCACTACTTTGGGAACTCCAAATCTTGGGAATATAACTTCTTCAAACATCCTCTTTGAACTGATGTTGTTGGCATGTTTGCAAGGTAATGCCTCTACCCACTTGGAGACGTAGTGAACTGCTACCAAGATGAACTCACACTTCTTTGATGGGGGAAATGGACCCATGTAGTCTATTCCCCAGACATCAAAGAGCTCAATCTGAAGGTTGTTGGTTAGTGGCATGGCATCTCTTGTGTTTATGTTTCTGTGCCTTTGACATGGCTCACATCTTCTGATATATTGCTTCGTGTCTTCATACATTGTAGGCCAGTAGAATCCACACTGCCAGATCTTTGAATGTGTACGGAATGCTCCATAATGACCTCCATATGGTGATGAATGACATCTATCAATGGTCTTCCATCCTTCCTCAGTGGTCACACACCTCCTAAGTAAGCCATCAGAGCATACTCGGAAGAGGTATGGCTCATCCCATATATGTGAATGATTTTCTTGAATAAGCTTCTTCTTGTTCGCTCCTAGTGGTACATACCCTGAAACCATAAAATTAACAATATCTGCATACCAGGGGTCAGACCTGTTAATCCCGTAGAGCTTGTCGTCCCGGAGTGAATCATTGATGGGGGTTTCCTGTGGATTCTTAAAATACATTCTAGACAAGTGATCAGCGACAGAATTTTCTACGCCCTTTTTATCTTTTATTTCTAAGTCAAATTTTTGAAGTAATAGGATCCATCTAATTAGGCGAGGTTTAGCATCTTTTTTAGTGAGCAGATATTTTAGTGCAACATGCTCAGTGTAAACAATTATTTTAGCTCCAACTAAATAAGATCTAAATTTATCAATGGCAAAGACAACAGCCAGAAGCTCTTTTTCAGTGGTTGCATAGTTAAGTTGAGCTCCTGTCAAAGTTTTACTGGCATAAGCAATTGCATGCTGCTTCTTATTTTTCGTTTGTCCCAAAACTGCCCCCCACAGCATAATCACTAGCATCACACATAATTTCAAAAGGCAACGACCAATCAGGGGGTCGAACGATTGGTGCAGAGATGAGTGCATTCTTCAATAAATTGAAATATATTAAGCATGCATCATAAAATTCGAAAGGAGCATCCTTGGCTAGCAAAAGAGTAAGTGGTCTAGCAATGAATGAAAAATCTTTTATGAATCTGCGATAAAAACCAGCATGGCCAAGAAATCTTCGAATTCCTTTTATATTCACAGGTGGAGGTAGTTGTTCAATTACTTCAATTTTAGCTTTGTCTACCTCAATACGTCTTTCAGACACTAGGTGTCCCAGCACTATCCTTCCCTAACCATAAAATGACATTTTTCCCAATTAAGGACTAAGTGCTTTTCTTCACATCTTTGAAAAACCTTGTCTAAGTTTTCAAGACAACTATCAAAAGTTTTTTCATATACAGAGAAATCATCCATGAAAACTTCCATAATCTCTTCAATCATATCAGAAAATATAGACATCATGCATCTTTGAAAAGAAGTTGGTGCATTACATAACCCAAAAGACATTCTACGGTAAGCATAAGTTCCGTATGGGCATGTAAAAGTGGTTTTGCTTTGATCATCGAGATGGATCTGGATCTGGTGATACCTTGAATATCCATCTAAGAAATAGAAGAATGAATGGTTCGCTAATCGCTCTAGCATCTCATCTATGAAAGGTAAAGGAAAATGATCCTTTTTCGTGGCTTTGTTTAGTTTTCTATAGTCTATGCACATCCGCCACCCTGTGACGGTGCGTTGCGGAATTAGCTCGTTCTTTTCATTCATAACAACAGTCATGCCTCCCTTTTTAGGCACAACTTGAACTGGGCTCACCCACTCACTGTGCGGCACAGGATATATAATCCCTGCATGCAGCATCTTTATAACTTCCTTTTTAACTACCTCTCTCATCGTGTTGTTAAGTCTACGTTGAGGCTCTCGAGAATGTGAAATGGAAGGATCTGTCGAATACGATGGGTACAAATCATAGGACTGATTCCTATAAGATCTTGGAGTGAGTAGCCGAAAACTGAGTGATGTTTCTCAAGAATGGTCATCAATCGTAGAGTTTGCACCTGAGTGAGTTTATCACTAATGATCACAGGAAACTCTGGACTATTGTTTAGGAAAGCATAGATAAGACCAGTTGGTAAAGTTTTAAGCTCTATGGGAGGTCTAGGCGTTTCTACAAACTCGTCTAAGGGTTCAAGTTTAGAAGGTTTAGCCTATTCTTTTGTGAAGAAAGGAGCTTCGTCTTCTAAGTCTGGTTCATCTAAAAGCTCTAGAGATGCAGCCTTTACCTCCTCCATAGGATCAGGCAAAAGATATGAATCGGCCTTATTATTTAAGGAGTGAGAAATTGTTATTGGAAATTTAAAAGTTTTTCCAAAAGAAATGTGTAGCTTTCTAGTATGACCTTCATAAAGGAGTCTTCTAAAAGGTTGTCCTATCAACAGGTCGAAGTCCCATGTATCAAAGATATAGAAGTTCAAATGATCCATGGAGCCTTTTACCAATAAGGGTAGTACATTAATAATTCCAAGACTGGGGACTAATCGTCCCGAAGATTCCTTTATGACCTTTGTTGTGGGGGTTAAGACCAAATTTTTAAATAATTTAAGTGCAAAAGATTCAGACATGATGTTGATCCCCACAACAGGATTATAGAGAGCATCAAATTGATCAGAATCATAAGCACAACGTATAGTTATAGGAGGTGTGTCCAAACAGATCACATCAGAGGAAAGCTCTGACTTCTCGAACCATTCACTACTCATGACCGCGATAAGCTCTCTCAATTGATGTTCAATTGGCAAACAAATGCTAAAATGGCCATTTTGGGGTCTGTCAAAAGAATGGTAGTTTGAAATGTTTCCAAAATCGGCAAAAAGATCAGATTCTATATCCAACACAAAAGTAGGTTGTGGAATTTCTTCCTTTTGTGGCTCAGAACTTGGGATAGCTAAAGTAGATGGAAAATTTGGCAGAGTGTCTACTTTGGCTTCGTGGGTTTTATCATGAAGGGTATTATCCATCTTAGCTTCTAGGATTCTATCTAGGATCACTCTAGCGTCAGCAGTAGGGATGCGAAAGAAAGAACCTCTAGACATTGTATGTAGCATTTGTTTATGACCTTTCTGAAGACCTCAACAAAAGTGAAACAAAAGAACAGGGTCTTCAAGAATAAGGTTTGGACCAGATTCTAAAAGATCAGAAAAACGTTTCCAGGATTTTCCCAAAGTTTCATCATCTTTTTGTTTAAAAGGTAGGACTTCAAGTCTAAGGTCGCCGATACGGTCGAGGGAATAAAAATCTAGACAAAAGTTGGCTCATAAGACTCCCCATTCACCTCGTTGTTGACCTACCTTCTGATTATACCATTGTCTAGCTTATCCCCTTAAAGAAAAAGGAAAAAGCTTCCAACGTAAAGTTTTATCAGAAATGCCTTCAATGCGAAGACAAACACATGTTTGCTCAAAATCTCTAATATGAAGGTAAGGGTTTTCGTCTTCCTTTCCTGAAAAAGATAGGTTTTGAATCATGACAATCAACCTAGAACTTAACCTATACTGGGATGTTTGGATAGGCTGTGATGACTCCCATGGTAAAAGGTCAGTTTCCGAAGGTGTTGCAAATTGATAGATCGATTTAGAATATTGGTTTTCCATAAGGTAAGAATAAAGAAAATAAAGAATATAAAAAGATAAGAAAAGATAAAAGTATAGATACAAGCTAGTAGTAAGACTCAAGGTTATCTCAGCAAACTGTCTTTTTCCTCGGCAATGGCACTAGAAATGCTTGTTGATATTTGGTAACGCAATAAGGAATTGATCCGCAAGAGCACGGATATCGGTGAGCAATTCACCCGGGATGTTATCCAGAGTATCGTATTTATATTTTTACCACTAGGAGAAAGCGTGTATCTCACTAACCCAGTCTATTACAACTAACCTTTAGGCTACAAAGAATGTGACTCGATGTGAGTGATATATAGAGAAGACTACAACCGTAATCTCGTTCTAACCTTAGTAAGGATGATCTACTGTTCGGTTGGGGAAGCTCACGGAATCTAGACACCACAGACGATGTTCGACCCGCACCTAGAAACCCTATCGATCTTACTAACGGTATATGGGCTACAAAGGTAACTCGAAAATGTCACGTTCCTCGCTACTACCATGGTCCAGCTAGTCAGGGGTTATCTATGAGTATCCTAGCCCAAACACCACGTTTACGCTAGAGACGATTACTCTAAACTCTACGCGAAGAGATCAAAGTAAACTCATAAACCAAAGAACAATAAAACAAGAACTTACTAGAATTTAGAAGTCAAAATACTAAAGAATCCTAGGAGCAAGCCTCGAGTTAGAAGACTTGATCCCGCAGGTACAACCTCGGAGTAGACACCGACAGGCCGATCTTCCTCCGATCTACACCTCCACTCTATCTCTCTAAATCTAGTAGAAATAGTCTACTCTCACATTTGATGCTAAGCCCTAAGTCTATGTAGAGGAAAGGTTATCCTTTGAGGGCACCTCTCAACTCTATGATGAACTTGTTCTCCTCCAGGGGCCAGGGGTCTGCTTATATAGTCCCCTCAAGTGAACGTGGGCCGTTGGATCAAACCGACATTGATTGAATGGTTATCCTTGATCCTTTAGGTCCACAAGATTCACCGTGATTAGCTACAGGAAGTGGGCGGGCGCCTAGGGGGGTAGGGCGGGCGCCCTGCTCCCGGGCCCAATCGCCTTCCCGTTCGTTCCCTTGGCTTCTGGAGTCTTCTAGATGATAGAAAATTGCGCGGCACGTTAATATCTCTATGTAATTCCGACATGTGGGCCTTTCTTCCTTATTTCCTGATAACCCCCTACAGAAATAGATAAACAACAAAACTCGTGGAATTCTGTGAGATAAAACCCTAATTCTAGGTGTTGTTTGTATATTAGTCCTTTCCCTTGTGTATTTGATAATTAAAATTGATACTTAAGAACCATCAACACATCGCCACCATCCCACTGCTGCTGCACGATCGTCACCCCGTGCAGGACAGGCAATCGTGGAAGGGCTGACAGCTCCACGCACCGAGGCAGCAGACATGATGACCAGTCAGCGGAGCGGCCGCACGATAATGCCAAAGGACAGCTTACCCCATGCACTGTCACCACCATCTGCCCTGTTGCCGCATGGCCTGTTTGCCACAAGGCGGATGCCTCCATACGGCTTGGACAACGCTGTAACATCGCTCGCCAGGACGATATGTCTAGGCGCCAGCACGTGCATGGAGCGGCCACTGGCCCTCCCGCGCGACATGGAGACACGGCAGGACGCTCAGCAGATGGCTGAGTGTCCAGGCTTTCCCTAGATACGCAGGCCTCGACGCCTGGGACCTAGACGATACACCCTCACCACGCGCAGGCAGCAGTTGGTGGAGGAATGGTGCGGATGCTTCCACACCGCCGAGCCAGACCCCGACTCCGAGTCCGACAGCTACGACCCCACAAGGGAGTGCTTCAATGTCGATGGGGCCGTGGCTACCATAGATGACATGGAGGACGCCGCCGCCGGTGCTTGAGCTCCCACAGCAGGGGGAGATCCTAGGACACCTGGGAACGACGGACAGGTGGACCCGCCCCCTCAAGACGACAAAGCCGCGTAGCTTGCACAATTGCGTGAGCTGAAGGCCAGGCTCGACGAAGACCGAGAACGCCTCAACCAGCTAGAGCGGGCCTTCGAGAAAGACCAACCGCACCCACACGGTGGGGGCACGCGCGGATGTGCTCGAGATTTGTACTGACAAATCATTGGGGATGAAGAGCCTGAACAACTCATCAGCCGTTTCCCTAGAGCTAGTCAGAACATCATGGCAGCGACCATGCTACTATGCAACATGCGTGAACCCTCGAACTCCCAGGCGTGACGCATTCGGGACGAGGTGCAAGGTTTGCTTCACATGGCGGTAGCTTAGCAAGCTAAGAGCTCGGCCTCTCAACGTTGAGGGGCAGCCACACAGAAGCGCCTCGAGCCATCTCAAAAGGAGAGGGAGGTGTCAGTCCATCAAGAGCCACCTCCTCAAGGCAAGAAAACGGTGCCAATTCAAGAGCGCCTCATAAATAATCGAGAGCCTCGCGATGCTCGCAACGACATCAACGAGCACCGATGCCGCAAGTATGGGGATGTCGAGGAGCAACGCTACAACACCCACCATGGCGGATGCTATGATAGTGAGGAGGACTGGATAACACCAGATCCACTAGGCCCTCGAGTCTTCAGTAGAGAATTTCATATCATGTCGCTGCCAAGCCCGTTCCGACCCCCGACCAACATCACCGAATACAATGGCGAAACCAAGCCACAGCTATGGCTGGCAGATTTCTGGCTGGCATGCCAACTGGGAGGCGCTCGAGGGGACAATTGAGCCATCATCCAGTAGCTTCCACTTTTCCTCTCTGACACTCCTCGTAGGTGGTTCAATGAACTCCTGGCCAACCAAATCCACGACTGGACCGACCTGGTCCCAGTGTTCGAGGGAAACTTCAAGCGGACTTACGTCCGCCCTAGCAATACGTGGGACCTCAACATGTGCATGTAGAAATCTCTCTCCGAGAGTACGCTCGACGCTTCTCCAAGCAACACACAGAGCTCCCACACATCCCTAACCATGACGTCATTCTAACATTCGTCTCAGGCACCACTTGTAAGGATTTGGTGCAGGAGTTAGGGCAGAATCATCCATAAACCGTCGACGAGCTAATGGACGTAGTGGCAAACTACGCCACCGGCGAGGAGTCGGTCGACACTTTCTTTAGCCACGAGAACAACAAGGGGAAGGCGCCAGCCAATGATGAAGGCCCCAGTAGGGGGCCCAAAAAGAACAAGAACAAGAAGAAAGCACGGCAGAACAAACATGAGGCCCTCGATGACGATTTCGTCACTGCAGTCGAACACAAGAAGCCTCAAGGCCCCCTAGAGGGGGCCGTCTTCGACAAGATGCTCATGGAGCCCTGCCATTACCACAAGGGAGGGGCCAACCACAAGCTCGAGGATTACCGCATGCTGAAAAAGTACTTCGACAGTCTAGGGCTGAAGAAGGACGACCAAAGGTGATGACAAGAGCGGAAGCAAAGACGATGAGGGTTTCCCCGCCGTCCATGATTGCTATATGATCTACGACGCACCCTCGACGCCGCTCACCTCACGACAGCGCAAGAGGGAGCGTCAGGAGGTTTTTGGGGTAAGGATGGTGGTGCCGCAGTACCTCAACTAGTTGAGCACTCCCATCACCTTTGATCGCGATGACCACCCCAACAGGGTCGTCACCCCCGGCGTCTACCCACTTGTCGTCGACCCCATTATCGTCAACACTCAACTCTCGAAGTTATTGATGGATGGCGGCGGCAGCCTCAACATCATCTCCCTCGAGACTCTCGACCTCCTAGGCATCGAGAGAGCATAGCTCTAGCCTAGCACGAGCGGCTTCCACGGCATCGTACCAGGGCAGAAAGCATTGCCGGTGGGTCGAATCGACCTACCGGTTTGGCACGGCGGCCAACTTCAGGAAGGGGACCCTCACTTTCGAGGTGGTGGGTTTTCGAGGCACCTATCATGCCATCATCGGACGCCCGGTATACACCAAGTTCATGGCGATCCTCAACTACACCTAGCTGAAGATGCCCGGACACAAGGGGGTTATCACCGTCAGCTCGTCTTACGAGCACGCTTATGAATGCGACGTCGAGTGCGTCGAGTACAGGGATGCAGTCAAGAACACCACTGAGCTTGCCTCGAGAATCAAGGCCCTCATTGCCGAGGCTCTAGAGCTAAATCACCATGTGGGCAGCTTCGAGCCGGCAGAAGGCACAAACCCACTCGACCTCGACAACTCTAATGGCAAGATGCTAATGATCAGCGCCGACCTCGACCCCAAATAGGAGGTTGTGCTCGTTGACTTTCTCCGTGCAAGCGCTGACATGTTTGCATGGAGTCCCTCAGATATGCCTAGCATACCGAGGGAAGTCACTGAGCACTCCTTAGAGATCCGAGCTGGTTCCAAGCCAATGAAGTAATGTTTGCGCCGCTTCGACGAGGAGAAGCGCAAGATCATTGGTGAGGAGGTCCACAAGCTTTTAGCAGCTGGATTCATCAAGGAGGTTCATCATCCTGATTGGTTAGCAAATCCTATATTAGTTAAGAAAAAGAATGGGAAAATGAGGATGTGTGTAGGTTATACAAGTTTCAATAAAGCATGTCCGAAAGTAGCATTTCCTTTGCCACGCATTGATCCAATTGTCGATTCTACCACATGATGTGAAACCCTTTCGTTCCTTGATGCTTATTCTGGCTACCATCAAATAAAGATGAAAGACTCTGACCAGCTCGCGACCTCTTTCATCACCCATTTTGGGATGTATTGCTATGTGACCATGCTCTTTGGACTCCAAAACGCTAGGGCAATGTACCAGGGGTGCATGCTCCACGTTTTTGGAGGACACATAGGGTCGACAGTCGAGGCATACATCGATGACATCGTCGTTAAATCAAAGAGGCAGGGCGACCTGATTCAAGACCTTAAAACCGCGTTCGACTGCCTACGCACTAATAATATCAAGCTCAATCTAGAAAAATGTGTCTTTGGTGTGCCTTGAGGTATGCTTTTAGGGTACATAGTCTCCTAGCGCGGCCTCGAGGCCAACACCGAGAAAGTCTCGGCCATCACCCAAATGGGGCCCATTCGAGACGTCAAGGGCGTACAAGAAGTGACGGGTTGTCTGGTGGCACTAGTAAGCTGTTTCATCTCACGGCTGGGGGAAAAGCGCTGCAACTGTTGGCACTTCTTATCTTATAATTATAAACATAATTTTTATAAATAAAATAAATAGATGATAGGGCTTTTATCTAACCTTTCCACAAGCTTTGTTGTAAATATCAATTTTAGGTATGACACGTGGAAAGGTGCAAAAGACACGAGAAAGCACACTTCAAGAAAGCATTTTCAGAAAAGGCACAAATCATGATTAAATAGAAAAGCCCACCAAAACATCGAACTGGATCGATCCGTAACCACGGGAAGGATCAAGGCACAGAGATGAACCGACCTTGCGAAGGCGGTGGCCAGGGGGGCCACCAGTGGTGTGGCCGCACCCTGGTGCGGTCACACCCCCTGTGGCGGCAACTCGGTCCCACCTTTTTCAGGCAGTTGCATGGCAGCATGCATAGGACGGTTTCACGTACTACCAAATTTAGATCGCCCCGAACCGTCTTATGGAGCTATAAATTGAGACCCCAACTCCTCCATTAAAATGTATCAAGATACAAGAAAATAGAAGGAGTGGTGCTTTGTTTTTCCATTAGTTTAGCTCCAGCTATTCTAGACTTAGGCTAGAGAGAGAGGCAAGAGTTGAAGTATAGAAGCGGGGTCGATGCAAGTTCTACTCTAGGGTGGACGAAGTGCCAGACCTGTCGGCTCTCACTCCTTCTTGAACCTCTACATTCGTTCTTACTAATTGAAGGAAGAGGTTTGTGTTACATTTCAGTTTTGATTCATTAAGTGAATTACTTTCATCAAGCTATTTGCTTGTGGGATCGTCGCTCGTTCTTAGAACGGGTGCTCTAGTAAGAGGACTCCTGATAGAGATAGATAATCCTGCGCATCGCTAGAGCAGTAGTCACCTTCGTAGACATGGTGTCTAAATTGTGGGCTACCTTTGTATGTGGTGCGGCTTTCCGACAGAGGGGTAGGTGTCAGTGTAGTGACAGCATCTGGCATCCGTAGTAATCCCCCACGATCAGTCGTAGCATAGTGCTAATACTGGGATCGCCTAGTTACCTAGGACACTTAGTGGGCCTGAAGCAAGCAAGTAGTGGGAGGGTTTTTCCACTTAGTGGTTCATCACTTTAGTGTATCCTCTGAGCCGTGTTCTCCTCCCTTCTATCTTCTAGGGTGATTAGTTTAGAGTCTAAGCGACATTTTGTTGTTTCCTATGGATAAATACGATACCCTAAATACTTTCGGGTGAAATGCTACAACGGTACTTCCGTGCGCTTGCGGATTTCTCTGCTGTCGCTAAGAAGCACCAACAAGCATTTCTAGCGTTGTTGCCAGGGAACGGTTGTCGTCTTAGTCTCTGAACCAAGTTGCCCATGTATCTTTTATTTTTACCTTTCTTTTCTTACTTTGTTCTGATGGAGCAACCTACCATCTCCGATATGTGCTCCCAATGCCAAGTTCGCCACACCTCCACAATCCGTGAAGCCCATCATAGTTTCGAGTTACGAACTCCGGTCGGCTTTTATAGCCATGGTTCAGGAACAATCCTTCTCAGGCTTAGATTACGAAAACCCATATCACCACTTGAGGTAATTTGAGCAACTCTGTGCATGCGTCACCATTGTTGGCATGTCACCCGAGACAATGCAGTGGAAATTGTTTCCCTTCTCTCTTAATGAGAGGGCGAGGCAATGGTACGCCCATTGTTGGGTATTCTTAACATCATTACCAAAAGTAGACTAAGTTCTCTAAATCTAGTAACGGTGCCAAAAATGCCAAACCTATCCCTCACACCACTTAAGCCAAGTTGTCATCCCCAGCATGATATGAGAGACGCGGTATTGAAATATGCAATTGCTCTTCTAAATAAATAATGAATGGGATCTGCAAGCGCACAGATTAATACCGATGCAGCATTTTAACCGGGAAGTATTCCAGGTATCGTTATTTATATTTTTACCACTGGGAAGGGATTAGAAATCATCACTAATGATTACAGAATAGAATATGAGATTGAGCATCTATCATTGCATGTATAATTGAGAACATTATATCTAACTCTTCATACAGGGATAAGTGTCACATAAAAGATATATGAAGTAATAATAGTGACAAGGATAACTAATCTGATCTAGCCACATAATAAATATGACAAGCACCTCAATTAGATACTCTAGAAAGTCATTAGCATGGTATTAGAACGAACTACAAGAATATTCCCTAAGTTATTCTCAACTATATAGTCTAGCATTGTCATAGTTAGTGCAAGCATACTTAGCAATCATTGTGAGACAAGACTACGCCCATGCATAGTGATATTAGCAAGGAATATGAGAAACATAGCAATCACTCCCCTATAATAATGTTGCTCTGCCAGCCCAATACACGAGAGGGGGACTATATAAGAATCAATGAAGCTGTCACTATCACGAACCACCCCACGATCTGGCATATTGGGTACAATCGCAGATAAATACGGTATAAGCACCACGCCTACACAATATCTATCATTTACCCATGGATCCGATGGATAAACGCTATACGATCCTAAGCATGTATATAGATCGTATCTAACTAAGCCAAGTACATAACTATGATAAACTAAGAACAATATAACCTTGAATATAAGCAAGTAGAGCAAAGTCATAAGCAATATATTGAAGTAGAACAAAGTCATATTCATAATATTGAAGAACAAAGATAATTAGAAAGCAATTAGAAGCACAATTAGAGAATTACCAAGAATCCTCCTGATAGATCCGGAAACCAATCGAAGATTGACTCCTTCTAGTTCTAATCCTATGTAGCTATGCTAATCTAGATATCTAATTGATGTGGTGGCTCTAATCTTGATTAGAGGCTTCTTCTCCCTTGAAGAACAATGAATTAGGGTTGAGAGGCTCTCTCCTCCAGGGGCCAGGGGGTCTGGTTTTATAGTCCCTTCAAGTGAATATGGGCCCTTGGATCAAACCGACATAGATTGTATGGTTTAGATTCATCCTTTAGGTCGGTGGAGATCTCCCGCGAAGCAGAGTCCTGATTGGACTCAGGGGCAGGGCGGGCGCCCTAACCAACTAGGCGGCCGCCCAGGGTCAGGCCCCGTTTCGCCTCCGCTTCGGTCTCGTGGCTTCTGGAGTCTTCTAGATGTGAGATAATTGCGCAGCACGTTAATATCTTTACGTAATCCTGACATGTGGGCCTTTCTTCCATATTTCCTGATAACCCCCTGCAGAAATAGACAAACACCAAAACTCGTGGAATTCTGTCAGATAAAACCCTAAGTCTAGATCTTGATTTCATTTGGATCCTTTTCTTTATTTATTTGATAATTAAATTTGATACTTAAGGACCGTCAACAAACTCCCCCAAGCTTACTTCTTGCTCGTCCCTGAGCAAAGCTAGACTCAGCTATGGATCATAAGTTGTTGCAATATATATATATATTTTAAAAAAAATTGACGGTACACATGCTTTTTAAATAAGATCTCATCTCTGAGTTAGAGTAAACTGTCAAGACTTAAAACTTACTTACTTTACCTACACCATGGGACTTGTAACTGTCACTTCTGTCTTGAGTGGTTAAAAGATAGAACAGTCTAGCCAAGTGCCATGTCTCTTATTCTTGATCAGCTATAGCTCTGGGGTTTTTGCAGATTTTCAAATAAAACTCAGAAATTCCTTGTATGATTCTCTCAGGTCTCTCTTTTGTGGTATTTTTGGATCCTTACCAAGGCATTGATGGTATATGCCTTCTCTCAAGATATGTAGTATGTAGTATTTGTGGTATAAGGCATAGTGACATTGCCTTCTCTCTCACCCTACTCTAATAAGGCTTTAATATCTGGAGCTCATAGGTGGGAGATAAAATATACATACTTACAAGACATTTATTGCATAGTCAAACCATGGATCCAAAGAAACAAATCAATAAGTCAAATCAAGATATGCATGTGTGGCGAATGAATGGTGTATGGTGATGATGGTGATAACAATGGTGAAAGTCTAATTCTACTTTGCTATTTTGAGGGGATTCATACCTTCCTTGCTTTTTGAAATTTTATGAGGAGAATGAGATGCTCTTCTTTTTCTTTTCTTTTCTCTCAGGTGGGTATCTTGCACCCCTAATTCTACTGTCGGACACTTGTCCATTTTTACCTCTCGTCTCACTTTTTCTTTTCTTTCGAGGTTCCGAGCACTTGCTCCTTTTTATTTCCTCGTATATTATTTTTTTTAGAGCACTCATCTCTTGAGATAATATAGCAAGTGGTAGTAACAAGATAACTTGAGCATTTATTTCACAAGGGGAAAACAGAAATATTTTTGGTTATTCTCTCCCGGATTAGGAGTAGAATATTTTTGGGTGATTCTGGAGATGGAATGGGTGGATATATGTGGATGGTACTTCTGGAGTAGAAGTAGCATATATGAGTGAACGTGCAAGTGAATCTTGATTTAACCACATGACAAGCTCCTAAGGGTCTACACAGCTTGACCACACTCAATGCTCATAAGCAGTAAATATTAAATGTGTGGCTCAAAGTCTAGCAAGCATGTATATATGGCTGTGGTAGGAATTTAAACTCTCATCATACAGGAACTCATCATGCAACATTTTAAAGATTTTCAAAGATAAAATTCTCCAGAATTCTAGCATCTCTTGGAACAGATAAACAGCAGCTCAACCTTCCCATATCGTATCCGTTAACAACTTAGACTTCAGATCAAGTTTTCATCCCACAAGTTTAGGTCTAGAGCAAGCTTTAAATTAGAACAGTTATATCTAAACTTGAGAGAGAACTTAAAATTTGCAAATTAGGCAGAGCAACTATTCATCATATCTATGCTTGAGTTTTATTTAGATACAGATTAGCATAGCCACTTTATTTATTTATTAAACACACTAAGCAAAAGATATATATATAAGCACAAAATCTTTATTTGGTTTTCCCATAGTTTATGTGTATTTTAATATTCTAAGATAATATAAGTATAAAGATAGATAGAAATACTTATCGTGATAAATGGGGGTGCTCTCCCCCAAGCTGAATTTTGACGTAATTTCTCTTGATGTAGCTAGCAGGTGGCAGAGGTGTAGTTGAAAGTCAGCAGCATTCTGACAGCGATTAGAATGTCCTCCGTCTGCCAGTCTTCTTGATTCTTGATTTCTGTGGAGCTCAAATAGACAACAAAGCTTGTGGAACTGATTAAGTGTTAGCATAAATATCTAGCCTTTATTATCTTGAGACTCCTTAATAAATATTACTCCCTGTTTTTATATTTTTGTTTTATAAAGCAGAAAAATATTTATTTTATTTTTATGCCACCACAGTGAATGTACTTATGGGTTTTATGCCACTCGTCTACTCACATGGGGCTTATAGTTTTTAACATTTTTATTTTCTTTTTAAGATGGTGTGAATATGATTAACTAAGTAAACTATTTGAAATAACTGAAAGGGAAAGGATAACTACCAAGTTTACCTCTTGGCAAGGCGTTCGGTGTTTTTAAGTCCTCCGAACGGGACTCTCCAATTTCTTAATCGTCCTGAGGTTCGTTGGGTGGCGTAGTCGGTACTTCCGGCAGCGCCTCCTCTTCTTGTATAGTTATCTTCATTTTCCATACCTGACTCGGTGCTTCGATCTCCTCTGGATAATTCTGTTTAAATTCTACGTCTTCTGACCTTATAACTTCTCCTTCATAGTCTGCCCATCCGTCCTTGATGATCTGCCTCCTCTGGTTGCGGTTGCGTCTCCTTCTGAGATGCTTAGATTCTTCAATGATATAGTTAGGGTCAGTAAAATAACGGCGTACCTTCTCTGAGGGGAAGTGCATATGGACTTCTCCGGTTCCAATGTAGATAATTGCTTTAACGGTGCTGAGGAACGGTCTTCCAAGGATGATGGGTGGATCATATTCATCTTCTCCCATGTCAACAACTTGAAAGTCTGTGTAGACAAAGTGATCGTCTATTTTGACTGGGACATCAGATACTATTCCTTGAACTTCTCGAAATGTCTGATCTGCCATCTGGAGCTGAATGTATGTTGGTCTTAGTGGCATGGTCCCGAACAAGAGCCGATAAGTGACTGCGGCCATTATGTTGACGCCCGATCCGGTGTCGCAAATCGTCTTGTAGAAGTTGTATCCATTTATGGAGCAGTAAATGCTTGGCATTCCTGGGTCGTCCTTCTTGGTCAAAAATGGTGACTTAAGTTGGTGATCTTGGCCTCCATGGACTACAGTGACCATCTTAGCTGACTCGGTCCACACTTGCTTGTTCCTGTTTCTCCTGTTGGTCCTCTTCCTTGATTCACATCTGGATTGATCTTGAATTTGTGTAGTCTTGTTCTTGAAGAAAAATGTCTCCTTCTTCCCTTTGACGTAGAAACTGATCTTGGCAGCACTAGCGTAGATGATAGCTCCCGTGGTGTTCAAGAATGGCCTCCCTAGGATGATAGGTGCTCTCTCATCATTTCCGGTCTCTACCACTACGAAGTCTGCTGGGGCATACAAGGTACCAACTCGGACACAAAGGTTCCTCACTATTCCGTTTGGGAAAGTTATCGTCTGATCTGCAAACTGCAAACACATGGTTGTCTTTAATAAAGGATATGTAAAGAATTTCTCATAGAGTACCCTGGGTATAATGTTGACACTAGAGCCAAAGTCGCAGAGTGCTTCTGGGACATCCACCATGCCGATAGAGATCGGGATGACGGGGCGTCCTGGATCGCCTCTCTTGACCGGCAGACGGTCAGTAGAAAATTCATTGACGGGGTTACTCCAATTACCTGCATCAAACATGTCTACAAGATTTGCAGATTCTAATCCTTCCGGTTGTGATGGTATACCGGGGTTAGTAGCAGGAACAGCAACGGCTATTTGATTTAACTGAGATTCAATCATTTTATTAAAGCTAATTTGATTCTTGATGGCAGTAGAGAAATTATCCATTCTATTATTTATATTTTCTAGCATTTTATCATTAGATGCCAATTTCTTAGATAGGTTATCCATTCGCTTTCCTTGATTAGACACTAACTCTCTCAAAGGTGGAAAATTATTATTATTGTTGTAAGAATTGTTACCTTGATAATTACCTGAGTAGTTAGGCCTCTGTTGATTCCAACCTTGATTTTGTTGAGGACGGTTGTAGTAGTAGTTGTTGTTGTTGTTGATGTAGTTCACATCCTCAAGCATCTCAGGGCAGTGATTGCCTGAGTGTCCAGTGTCTCCACACTCCTCACAAGTCATGTGAGAGTCGTAGATGTGCATAACTTCTTTCTTGTCTCCAGCTCTATCATCGAGCTTCTTCATGAGCAGGTCTAGCTTTGCAGACAGCATGTCTACCTCCTTCAGCTAATGCATACCTCCACCTCTCTTGCGTGTCTGGCTCCTCTCTTCATTCCAGCTTTGATTGGACGCCATCTTCTCCACAAGAGCTGTGGCTTGTGGTATAGTAAGTGATAAGAATGCTCCTCCAGCTGCAGCATCCATGGTCTCTCAGGCACTGTTGCCGAGCCCACGATAAAATGTCTGCATCAATAGCCAACTCTCCATTCCATGATGGGGACATTCTAGGATGTAGTCTTGAAAGCGCTCCCATGCTTCTGGAACAGATTCATCATTTTGTTGCTGAAAACTTGTAATCTTCCCACGGAGAGCATTGGTCTTGCCCATGGGAAAGAACTTAGCCAGGAAGTTTGTTGAGCAGAGTGCCCACGTAGTATTCTTCTCCTTTGTAGCGTAGAACCACTGCTTCACTCTTCCTAACAGTGAGAATGGGAAGAGGCGACGTAGTATAGCGTCTTTGGAAACTCCTGCTATGGTGAATGTGTTGCAAATCTCCAGGAAGTGTTGTAAATGAGCACTAGCATCTTCGTGTGCCTTCCCACAGAACTGGTTGGATTGCACCATGTTGATAAGTCCAGGCTTGAGCTCAAAGTTGCCATCGATCTCTGCAGCAGGTCCAGTGCGGATGTTGTCCGTAGTGGGAGCTGAGAACTCGCGGATTGATTTGTTCGCCATGGCTTCGAACTCTGAAGACAAGTTCCGGTGATCTTCTTGATTGGATGAAGCTTCTTGCTGAAGTGTTGATGATTTCTCTAGCTTGGCTCTCGTCTTCTTGAATAATGCTTCGGGATTGTCAACAAAATTTCCTGGAAGATGTCTTCTATTCATACATTCCCCTGCATAAGATAAAATAGAAAAATATCGGGGTAAAACTGTATCAGAGAATAGATAAGCTCAATCATATTAGTGATGCGAATGATTACTCAAAATCTTTTATTCCATTCCTGATTAGTAATCAACCTTCCCCGGCAACGGCGCCAAAAATGCTTGTTGGGTATTCTTAACATCATTACCAAAAGTAGACTAAGTTCTCTAAATCTAGTAACGGTGCCAAAAATGCCAAACCTATCCCTCACACCACTTAAGCCAAGTTGTCATCCCCAGCATGATATGAGAGACGCGGTATTGAAATATGCAATTGCTCTTCTAAATAAATAATGAATGGGATCTGCAAGCGCACAGATTAATACCGATGCAGCATTTTAACCGGGAAGTATTCCAGGTATCGTTATTTATATTTTTACCACTGGGAAGGGATTAGAAATCATCACTAATGATTACAGAATAGAATATGAGATTGAGCATCTATCATTGCATGTATAATTGAGAACATTATATCTAACTCTTCATACAGGGATAAGTGTCACATAAAAGATATATGAAGTAATAATAGTGACAAGGATAACTAATCTGATCTAGCCACATAATAAATATGATAAGCACCTCAATTAGATACTCTAGAAAGTCATTAGCATGGTATTAGAACGAACTACAAGAATATTCCCTAAGTTATTCTCAACTATATAGTCTAGCATTATCATAGTTAGTGCAAGCATACTTAGCAATCATTGTGAGACAAGACTACGCCCATGCATAGTGATATTAGCAAGGAATATGAGAAACATAGCAATCACTCCCCTGTAATAATGTTGCTCTGCCAGCCCAATACACGAGAGGGGGACTATATAAGAATCAATGAAGCTGTCACTATCACGAACCACCCCACGATCTGGCATATTGGGTACAATCGCAGATAAATACGGTATAAGCACCACGCCTACACAATATCTATCATTTACCCATGGATCCGATGGATAAACGTTATACGATCCTAAGCATGTATATAGATCGTATCTAACTAAGCCAAGTACATAACTATGATAAACTAAGAACAATATAATCTTGAATATAAGCAAGTAGAGCAAAGTCATAAGCAATATATTAAAGTAGAACAAAGTCATATTCATAATATTGAAGAACAAAGATAATTAGAAAGCAATTAGAAGCACAATTAGATAATTACCAAGAATCCTCCTGACAGATCCGGAAACCAATCGAAGATTGACTCCTTCTAGTTCTAATCCTATGTAGCTATGCTAATCTAGATATCTAATTGATGTGGTGGCTCTAATCTTGATCAGAGGCTTCTTCTCCCTTTAAGAACAATGAATTAGGGTTGAGAGGCTCTCTCCTCCAGGGGCCAGGTGGTCTGGTTTTATAGTCCCTTCAAGTGAATATGGGCCCTTGGATCAAACCGACATAGATTGTATGGTTTAGATTCATCCTTTAGGTCGGTGGAGATCTCCCGCGAAGCAGAGTCCTGAATGGACTCAGGGGCAGGGCGGGCGCCCTGACCAACTGGGCGGCCGCCCAGGGTCAGGCCCCGTTTCGCCTCCGCTTCGGTCTCGTGGCTTCTGGAGTCTTCTAGATGTGAGATAATTGCGCAGCACGTTAATATCTTTACGTAATCCTGACATGTGGGCCTTTCTTCCATATTTCCTGATAACCCCCTGCAGAAATAGACAAACACCAAAACTCGTGGAATTCTGTCAGATAAAACCCTAAGTCTAGATCTTGATTTCATTTGGATCCTTTTCTTTATTTATTTGATAATTAAATTTGATACTTAAGGACCGTCAACACCCATAATGTAGGGAAGGTAGCTGGCGATTGGGAAGAATTGTGAAACAAATTCTAGCTAGCATTCTACCCCTTATCCCGAATTGCTACCCTACGTTAAGAGATTCTCAACTTCCGTCAAGAAGAGAAGGAGTCCCTAGGAGCAGCTTGGGACAGATTCACAACTTTGACATAATCTGGCCCAGACTTGTCTATACCCAACCATGTGCTATTACATCACTTTTGGTTAGGGCTTAACAAGGAATCTGCCCTAATGCTTGTTGACGGTCCTTAAGTATCAAATTTAATTATTAAATAAACAAAGAAAAGGATCCAAATGAAATCAACATCTAGACTTAGGGTTTTATCTGACAGAATTCCACGAGTTTTGGTGTTTGTCTATTTCTACAGGGGGTTATCAGGAAATACGGAAGAAAGGCCCACACGTCGGGATTAAATAGAGATATTAACGTGCCGCGCAATTATCTTACATCTAGAAGACTCCAGAAGCCACGAGACCGAAGCGGAGGCCAAACGGGGCCAGAGGCAGGGCGCCCGCCCCCTCTGAGAGTCCAATAAGGACTCTGCTTTGTGGGAGATCTCCACCGACCTAAAGGATCAAGGATAACCAGACAATCTAAGTCGGTTTGATCCAACGGCCCATATTCACTTGAAGGGACTATAAAACCAGACCCCCTGGCCCCTGGAGGAGAGAGCCTCTCAACCCTAATTCATTATTCTTCAAGGGAGAAGAAGCCCCTGATCAAGATTAGAGCCACCACATCAATTAGACATCTAGATTAGCATAGCTACATAGGATTAGAACTAGAAGGAGTCAATCTTCGATTGGTTTCTGGATCTGTCAAGAGGATTCTTGGTAATTCTCTAATTGTGCTTCTAATTGCTTTCTAATTATCTTTGTTCTTCAATATTATGAATATGACTTTGTTCTACTTCAATATATTGTTTATGACTTTTCTCTACTTGTTTATATTCAAGATTATATTGTTCTTAGTTTATCATAGTTATGTACTTGGCTTAGTTAGATTGGATCTATATACATGCTTAGGATCGTATAGCGTTTATCCATCGGATCCATGGGTAAATGATAGATATTGTGTAGGCGTGGTGCTTATACCGTATTTATCTGCGATTGTACCCAATATGCCAGATCGTGGGGTAGTTCGTGATAGTGACAGCTTCATTGATTCTTATATAGTCCCCCTCTCGTGTATTGGGCTGGCAGAGCAACATTATTACAGGGGAGTGATTTCTATGTTTCTCATTTATCTTGCTAATATCACTATGCATGGGTGTAGTCTTGTCTCGCAATGATTGCTAAGTATGCTTGCACTAACTATGATAATGCTAGACTCTATAGTTGAGAATAACTTAGGAAATATTCTTGTAGTTCGTTCTAATTCCATGCTAATGACTTTCTAGAGTATCTAATTGAGGTGCTTATCATATTTATTATGTGGCTAAGTTATGATCAGATTAATTATCTTTGTCACAATTCATTACTTCATATATCTTTTATATGACACTTACCCCTGTATGAAAGAGTTAGATATATGTTCTCAATTATACATGCAATGATAAATACTCAATCTCATATTCTATTCTGTTATCAATATTGATGATTGCTAATCCCTTCCCAGTGGTAAAAATATAAATAACGATACCTGGAATACTTCCCGGTTAAAATGCTACATCGGTATTAATCTGTGCGCTTGCAGATCCCATTCATTATTTATTTAGAAGAGCAATTGCTTATTTGAATACCGTGTCTCTCATGTCATGCTGGGGATGACAACTTGGCTTAAGTGGTATGAGGGATAGGTTTGGCATTTTTGGCACCGTTACTAGATTTAGAGAACTTATTCTACTTTTGCTAATGATGTTAAGAATACCCAACAAGCATTTTTTGGCGCCGTTGCCGTGGAAGGTTGATTACTAATCAGGAATGGAATAAAAGATTTTGAGTTATCATTCGCATCACTAATATGATTGAGCTTATCTATTCTCTCATACAGTTTTACCCCGATATTTTTCTATTTTTATCTTATGCAGGGGAATGTATGAATAGAAGACATCTTCCAGGAAATTTTGTTGACAATCCCGAAGCATTATTCAAGAAGATGAGAGCCAAGCTCAAGAAGAGATCATCAACACTTCAGCAAGAAGCTTCATCCAATCAAGAAGATCACTGGAACTTGTCTTTAGAGTTTGAAGCCATGGCGAACAAATCAATCCGCAAGTTCTCAGCTCCCACTACGGACAACATCCGCACTGGACCTGCTGCAGAGATCGATGGCAACTTGGAACTCATGCCTGGACTTATCAACATGGTGCAATCCAACCAGTTCTGTGGGAAGGCACATGAAGATGCTAGTGCTCATCTCCAGCACTTCCTGGAGATTTGCAACACATTTACCATATCAGGAGTTTTCAAAGATGCTATACTACTTCGCCTCTTCCCATTCTCACTGTTAGGGAGAGCGAAGCAGTGGTTCTACGCTACAAAGGAGAAGAATACTACGTGGGCACTCTGCTCAACAAACTTCCTGGCTAAGTTCTTTCCCATGGGCAAGACCAATGCTCTCCGTGGGAAGATTACAAGTTTTCAGCAACAAAATGATGAATCTTTTCCAGAAGCATGGGAGCGATTTCAAGACTATATCCTAGAATATCCCCATCATGGAATGGAGAGTTGGCTACTGATGCAGACATTTTATCATGGGCTCGGCAATAGTGCCCGAGAGACCATGGATGCTGCAGCTGGAGGAGCATTCTTATCACTTACCATATCACAAGCCACAGCTCTTGTGGAGAAGATGGCGTGCAATCAAGGCTGGAATGAAGAAAGGACCTAGACACACAAGAGAGGTGGAGGTATGCATCAGCTCCAGGAGGTAGACATGTTGTCTGCAAAACTAGACCTGCTCATGAAGAAGCTCGATGATAGAGCTGGAGATAAGAAAGAAGTTATGCACATCAACGACTCTCACATGACTTGTGAGGAGTGTGGAGATACTGGACACTCAGGCAATCACTGTCCTGAGATGCTTGAGGATGTGAACTACATCAACAACAACAACTACTACTACAACTGTCCTCAACAAAATCAAGGTTGGAATCAACAGAGGCCTAACTACTCAGGTAATTATCATGGTAACAATTCTTACAACAATAATAATAATTTTCCACCCCTGAGAGAGTTAGTGTCTAATCAAGGAAAGCTAATGGATAACCTATCTAAGAAATTGGCATCAAATGATAAAATGCTAGAAAATATAAATAATAGAATGGATAATTTCTCTACTGCCATCAAGAACCAAATTAGCTTATAATAAAATGATTGAATCTCAGTTAAATCAAATTGCTGCTGCTGTTCCTGCTACTAACCCCGGTATACCATCACAACCGGAAGGATTAGAATCTGCAAATCTTGTAGACATGTTTGATGCAGGTAATTGGAGTATCCCCGTCACTGAATTTAGTACTGACCTTCTGCTGGTCAAGAGAGGTGATCCAGGGCGCCCCGTCATCCCGATTTCCATCGGCATGGTGGACGTTCCAGAAGCACTCTGCGACTTTGGCTCTAGTGTCAACATTATACCCAGGGTACTCTATGAAAAATTCTTTACATATCCTTTATTTGAGACAACCATGTGTTTGCAGTTTGCATATCAGGCATTAAGTTTTCCAAAAGGAATATTGAAGAACCTTTGTGTCCGAGTTGGTACCTTGTATGCCCCAGCAGACTTCATAGTGGTAGAGACCGGAAATGATGAGAGGGCACCCATCATCTTAGGGAGGCCATTCTTGAACGCCATGGGAGCTGTCATCTACGCTAGCGCTGCCAAGATCAGTTTCTACATCAAAGGAAGGAAGGAGACATTTTTCTTCAAGAACAAGACTACACAAATCCCAGATCAATCCAGACGTGAATCAAGGAAGAGGACCAACAGGAGGAACAAGAACAAGCAAGTGTGGACCGAGTCAGCTAAGATGGTCACTATAGTTCATGGAGGTCAAGATCATCAACTTATGTCACCATTTTTGACCAAGAAGGACGACCCAGGAATGCCAAGCATCTACTGCTCCATAAATGGATACAGCTTCTACAAGACAACTTGCGACACCGGATCGGGCGTCAACATAATGGCCGCAGTCACCTATCGGCTCTTGTTCGGAACCATGCCCCTAAGACCAACATACATTCAGCTCCAGATGGCAGATCAGACATTTTGAGAAGTTAAAGGAACAGTAACTGATGTCCCAGTCAAGATAGACGATCATTTTGTCTACACAGACTTTCAGGTTATTGACATGGGAGAAGATGAGTACGATCCACCCATCATTCTTGGAAGACCGTTCCTCAGCACCGTTAAAGCAATTATCTACATTGGAACTGGAGAAGTCCATATGCTCTTCCCCTCAGAGAAGGTACGCCGTTATTTTACTGACCCTAACTATATCATTGAAGAATCTAAGCAGGTCAGAAAGAGACGCAACCGCAACCAGAGGAGGCAAATCATCAAGGATGGATGTGTAGACTATGAAGGATAAGTGATAAGGTCAGAAGAGGTAGAGTTTAAACAGAATTATCCAAAGGAGACCGTAGCACCGAGTCAGGTATGGAAAGAGAAGATAACTATACATGAAGAAGAGGTGCTGCCGGAAGTACCGACAACGCCACCCAACGAACCTCAGGACAATTGAGAAAACGGAGAGTCC